>NC_056733.1:233771691-234008924 GCF_019279795.1 Protopterus annectens | reverse complement strand
CCTATATTGAATAACTGTGTTTATAACCAATTGAATATGAATATTGAAAAGTTAAGTGTTTAATCTATAGACTGTCATTTTTGTGAGAACTTTTCCAATTCCTGTTCCCATGGAAAGGAATATTTAAAATTTTCAAATTGTATTTCATATACCATTGTATTTATCAGTAATGTACTTTTTCCTGTTTTTGAAGCTTAATAGATTTAATTTTGGAAGTTACAGTATTTTATTAGATGTTTTGTTTGTTCCATGTAAACCTTTTAAGGTGTTAAAAAATTGGCATTTGGACCTAGGAAGCAGTTTGGTGACATTGATAGGGAATTTAATATAACTTCATTAAATTTGAATTTATTAAATGTTTTCCATGAAATATAGCATACTAAAATCTGATGCTGTGATGATGAGCGATTGCCAGCCATGCCAGGAGGAGTAGGGCAGTAGATGTGTAACTTATGGCTGGAATTTTTTTAAAGAGTTGTATGTCATTTGTGTATCAAACTGTTTTGTATAGATGCTTGTTTTAAAATGCATTTTTCAAGCTGCGTTAGAAGTGTATCAAGTGTTTCCTGCTGGGCAGAAAAGAAATGTACATGCATTATTGTAACTGTTTAAATGTGTAAGTTTTAACAGAGGATACTGGAAGAGCAGAGGTTAATCTTAATCCACCTGACTGCAAAATATATCTGAAATTAAAGCCATAAATTTGTTATTACACTTGAAGGGAGCCGCGGTGTCTGTACTGGAGAATAGTTTTTAGCTCCTGTAGGAAGAGTGGAATGGTTTTATTTTATTGTTTCTCGATGCTGTTGTGTGTGTATTGTTGTAGGTACTAAAACCATGGCAGCTTCTAGTGAGGATGGATAGTGCAGGGAAACAGATGACCAGACGTGTGTGATATCATTCTGTAAGCCAGAAATTAGATATTGGGAGATTGCTTTCAGTATTCTGGATTGTGTCTTGGATCTAACAAGGACCACTCACCATCTTGTCTTGCTGTAATTCAGCAAGTAGGAACTGTAATTCTCCTGATCAGTCAGTTTCTGTATCTCTGAGTTTTCATCGGTGTTATTTCTAATATTTTGTGTGACTAACTCTGGTATTTACTCTAAGTAGGTCTTTAGTATTTTCATGTTATTTATTAAATATAAACTTCTTATTGTGGCTGGTCCTTCAGAGAAATACCTTTGAGAGTACTTGCATGTATTTTGGTGACAGCTGTGGCCACTCCTGAAGCATTGCTGTTTGGTGAGCATTACCATTTGTATTTAATTTCACCCACTATAATTGGGTACCCTTGCAAGAGCCTTGGGTAGCTGGCTTTGTGGTTGCAGTGATAACTGCCTTTATAGTCTGGGCAGAAGGGGGCACAGTTAGTAAACCTGTGACAGCCTTTCCCAGGTGTTTGTTTGTAAATCAAATCTGTGTGTTGGCTACTTGGAAGAGGAATGTGAAGCACTAGTTTCACAAAGAGATTGGTGGAGGACTTGGCTTGGACACTTGGCTGAGGACTTAACTCTTAAGCTGTGCCAGTGGGGAGTCTTACTGGGGACCTGAAGGGTGACAGAGAAATCAGGACTCCAGGCCTACTGTGCTCCCTGTGCGCTCTTTAGGGAAACTGTGCTTGATGCAAAGAGGTCTGCATCTGGAAATACGTAGTGTATTATTCATATTCCAAGTGTCCGCATCAATGGTGGTTCAGGCTCCTTGATTACTGGCCCAGAATGAGGATGTCACGGTTACAAGTTTCAGCAGACTTGGAATTGAACTTTTTGTTTTCGAAATTTTGTTAATTTATAAACTGAGTATTGTATTAATTACGTTAATGTTTAGCTACATATGTGTAGAGGTCAAACATCAATCTTTTGGAGCTCTTATATGTCCAGGGAATTCTGGGAGTCTCACCCCTCTTTAAAAATTAGGTGATTATTTTCTTTATCTGGAAAACCCACTATGGTAGTGTAGAGATGTTTTTCAAGGGAAGTATAATTTAGAGCAATATTAACAGCATTGATTCATCTTAGTAAAGATCTCCGGTTTATTTTGTAATTTTACCAAGAAATCATATTTTTCTCCTATAAATTGAATAGGTTTTATTTACCATACAAGAATAATCTTGAAATTCAAACTCCAGAAATTTAAATTTCCAAGACAATTAGAATGTTGGAATACAGGTCTAGTTAACTGTCATACAAAAACCTTTCTGATGCAGTATAATGTATCCAGTAGCATCTTGCTTTTATAATGTTCATAGGTTCATACTAGGCTATCTGCCCTAGGGCATTTATAAGCCTAGCCAGAGTATGTTTGGCTTTCGCCACCCATTTTAAATTAATTTTGCTATGCCCTTTTTCGAGGTTAGTATACTGTGCCTCTAACAGTGACACAGAAGTGATACCCGGGGTAAACCTACGATCTCCCATCCACTCCTCAAGATTCCTCTTGAAGAGAGTCAATGAGGGACTCTGCCTAACCTGGACTGGGATTTTATTCCAGAGTGAAGGGAGCCTCTGGGTTATGAATCTGTCCCTCCAGCTTGTCCTATTTATTTCAGTGCTGAGGTTCAAGTCTCTCGAGCGTGTAGCTCGATGGGATTTGGATTTTTTGAGGTGCAGCATGTCCCTTAATTCCGGTTTGGACATGGCTTTATACGTCAGGCACAGGTCGCCTCTGAGCAGGCGGTATGCCACTGAGTAGAGCTGGAGTTTCTTTAACCGGGCAGCATATGGCATCTGTTTGAGCCCTTTGATCCTCTTGGTAAGGTACTTTTGGGGTCTTTCCAGTTACTGCAGTTGTTTGGTAAGGTACATCCCAAAAGGGGCATTGTACTCTATTATGGGCCTGATGAGGGATGAGTAAAGAGGCACGATGACCTCCCCTAATCTAGATGTGAATCTCTTCATGATTAGGTGGGCTATATAAAATGTTTTTCTAACCACTTTGGCCACGTGGTTGTCAAATGAGAGATTGCTATCAGCTTGGATCCCCAGGTCCCTAATTACTTCTTCTGTACTTAATGGATTATCACCTATGTGGTAATTTGTGGGCTCTTTGTTTTTTCCAAAGGGGATGACTATACACTTTTTGGAGTTTAGCTTGAGGCCATGGGTCTGGCACCAGTTGTCTGTTCTATGAGGCCCTTTTGGAGGATGCTTGTGTCGGCTGGAGTGTCGATTATGGCGCCCAGTTTGCAGTCATCTGCGAACTTGGTCAGCCACAGTCCTTCTGTGTTGGCCTGTACCTCCGAGAAATGTATACCGAACAAGAGAGGTCCCAGGACTGAGCCTTGTGGGACGCCACTTGTAACTGGTTTGGAGTCTGACATGGCTCCAGCAATTCTAACCATGTGGGTTCTGTCCTTGAGCCAGTTTGCAACCCATCTAGTGACATAGGGGTTTATATTTAAGTTGGTGAGCTTATCTATAATGCCCGAGTGGGGTATTATATCGAAAGCTTTTGCGAGGTCCAGGTATGCTGTGCAGACCACCTTCCCTTCGTCAATGGCCTTGGTGACTGTTTCAAAGAAGTCGACCAGGTTTAAGAGGCAGGATCTGCCCTTAACAAAGCCGAACTGGGTAGGATCCAGTGTCTGTAGGTCCCCAATATCTTTATTTATGAGGTCCATGATTATTCTTTCCATAGCTTTGCAGACCAAGCTAGTCAGGCTTATGGGGCGATAGTTTCCAGGGTCCGTTGAGGCACCACTTTGTGGAGAGGGACCACTGTTGTTGTACGCCACTCTTTGGGTACATATCCTGTAGTAAGGCTGAGATTGAACAGTAGTTTTATGTTTGGGTTTAGCTCTTCTTGGAGTTAATGCAGGACGCAGCCCAGGACACCGTCTGGTCCCATTGATGCTGTGTTTTTTGCTTTGGAGAGGGCGGCTCTTACCTGAGCATCTGCGATGTCGGGGGGGCAGCACTCTGCTGGGATAGATGTGTGCCCTTTTGGTGGGGAGGGGGGGAGAAGTTTGCTCTGAACCTGTCAGCTAGGATGTTGGCAATGTCTGTGGGTTCGGTGTATTTTTTGTCATTTTGGACTAATTCTGAGCATATCTGGGAATTCCCAGCCAGGTTCCTAACATAACTAAAGAAAGCCTTGTGATTATCCTTAGTGTCCTGTGCAGTTTTTCTCTCTAAGCTGGCCTTAGACGATTTTATGAGTGCCCTTAGTTTTTTGCTAATACTGATCAGAGATGCCTTCCCTTTTTGGGATTTTGCTCTATCATGTAGTAGCTTCCTCCTTCTATTGTATAGTTTGTTTATGGCTGGGGTCCACTAGACAGGACGTCTGCCTTTGGAGGATTGGGTCTTGGTTTTATTTTGGATTGCATGATCCATGCATTCCTGAAGGTGTTCATAGAATGCATTTATAAAGGATTCTGCGGTCTGGTCCGTATTTTCCACAGGCCCAGGGGCTTTGAAGGATTCCACCTCTGTTTCGAGGAGTGTGAAATTTGCTTTAGAGAAGTTTTTCACTGTGGTTTTCTGGGCAGAGGGTGGGGTCGGGATGTGAATATCCAGTGAGATCAGTTTATGGTCTGATCTTACCAGTGAGGGATACTCTTCTGGTCTGGAGCATAGAGTCCCCATGTTGGTGATGATCAGGTCCAGTATGTTTTCCCCTCTTGTGGGAGTAGTAACAAGTTGTTCCATAGCATTTGAGTTTATGAATTCTAGGAACCTTTGGGCTAGGGTGTTGGAGCTAGAGTAATGCTCCCAGTCTAGGTTTGGGTAGTTGAAGTCGCCCAATATAATGGTGTTTGGAGAGACCTTCATATTTTCCAGTGTTCTCAGGAAGGCCGAGTGGGGTTCCTGGGTTTGGGAGGGTTGTCTGTAGCAGGCTATAAACTGGAAGGCAGTTTTACCCACTGTTAGTTGCACATGGATAGTCTCTGATGCTTTGTGCTTTGCCACCAACCTGGAGGTGTGGTTATCTTTGAATATCGATACTCCTCCTCCTTTTGTGGTTCGGTTCAAGTTTTGGGGCCGAAAAGCATGGTATGAGGTATAACCTGGTAGTGCTGGGGTGCTCTCGGGAGCCCTGAACCAGGTTTCTGTTACTGCACAGATATCTATGTTCTCCATGCTAAGGAGAGTTTCAAGTGCGTGCATCTTGAGGTTTAGACTTCTGGCGTTGAGTAGCATTACTCTTAGTTTCTTATCCCTTGTGATACCTATGGAGGTGGGTTTGTCTTTTGAGCCTTGCCTAGCAAAGGCACTATGGGGGTAGCAAGAGCCTTTGCCAATATCCGAAAGCCCAGCGGTGACAGGTGTAAGCCATCCCTAGCGAAGCATCGTGGCTTGTCGAGCATGTCATCCCAGGCTGACAGGCATTGGATCCCCTTTGAATGACACCAACACTTAAGCCAGTTGTTGAAATTGATCATCTTGTCTTCATATTGTGGCATCATTCTTGGTGAGGGTAAGATGCTACTCAAGGTCAGGGTCATACCGGCCTGGGCTACATGCTCAGAGAGCTCCTCTGTCTCTTTTCATGTAGTCCAGGGAGGTAAGTCTCAGGTCATTCACACCAGCATGGACAATGACGGAGTCATATTTGTACTTGCCTTGGAGTGACCTGAGTGCTTGTGTTATGTGGCGGATCCTAGCACCCGACAGGCAGCTCACCGTGACCTTCTCCTTATTCAGCCTGGTGAGCGGGACGTCAGTGTGCCTGACTATAGTCACCTATTACAAGTGTATCAGGTG
The DNA here is from genome assembly GCF_019279795.1 of Protopterus annectens. Classification (NCBI taxonomy): domain Eukaryota; kingdom Metazoa; phylum Chordata; order Ceratodontiformes; family Protopteridae; genus Protopterus; species Protopterus annectens. The sequence goes on along the minus strand of NC_056733.1, from coordinate 234,003,216 downwards.
TGTTGTTTAGCCTTAAGGGCTGTGACTGTTCGGCACACTGGCTTTGTGAGCTATGTGTTGCACGTGTTTTGTTTTGGGGTAGCGGTTGCTTGGGTGTCTCCTTTGGAGGTCTCTGTTGCTTAGACAGATTTTTATTTAGAGCCTCCGAGTATGTTTTTGTGTGTTTGGTTTGTTGTCGTGGTAGGTCTATGTGAGACTGGAATTGTAGTGAGTGTGGTTTCCTTCTCCTCCTGACTTGTTACGCCAGTACTGAGTTGAGAGAGCTTAGCCTCCAGTTTGGCTATATGGTTGCATCTCTCACATGTGTTGGAATTTGTTGGGAGGAGGAGAGGGTTGTCTGTGTACATGAGGCAGTTGTAACATTGCCTCAAGATTCCCAGGTTCACCAGCTGGACCGGAGAGGAGATTGACAACTGACCTTTGGACATGCTGGAATAATATTGGGAATTCCTTTATAATTGAAAACAAGGGCCAATGGGGAGTGAGGGTGTAGTGCTTTTAATCTCATTACTTTGGATTTGGGTGTTACTGATGTTATGAACATTAGATCTGCATATGGGAATGTTACTTTCTTTAGTGTTAAAAGGAAGCTGACAAGTAACATGCTGGAATTTAAGGATTTGTGCTAAGTGTTGAAGGTAAGTGATAGTTTTGTTTAACCCCTGCTGTTATCCTGATCTTTGGTAACATTATTCCATTTTGTATATAGTTTCATAGGTATAAGCCTAGGTGTGTAATCTAACCCAGTTTTGTCCTTAATTATCAGAGATTGTATTAGGAGGTGGGTATATCAGTTGGGAAGTGTCTAGAGGTTATATTGGGTGGTATGTTTGTGTAGGCATTATTGCCTGCCTGTGTATCAGAGACATGGGGTCTAGACCTAGGATGAGTTCCAGATTTCTCCTCTATTCAAGGTTGCGCATGAGTAGGATTAGGGATAGACTCCACTTAACAAAGATGGGAAGCCTGTCCTAGAACATGGGGATCCTCCGAAACATCTCACCAACAGGTCGTGTCAAAAGCAAGATTTAAATCCTTGGATCTAGTGGTTCTGATACAGTTTTGTGGATATGCAAAAGGTCCATCAGAGCTGGATACTATGATGCCTAGTATTCCAGACATGTATTGCCTCTGAGTAACATGTAGGGGACAAAGTGGGGGGCTTTAAGGTGAGCCATATAGGACATCTTTGCATCCTGGCCTGTCCTGGTGAGGATCATTTGTGGGCATTCAGCTGTTGCACATGCCTTGTCCATGTCGAAGGGGGTAGTGTACTAGATAGTGAGTCTAATGAGGGACAAATAGTGGCACTGTGATTTCCTTAGACCCAGATGCCATGCCCTTACTTATAAGTTAAGTAATGTAGAATGATTTTCTTACTACCTTGGCCACACGTATGGATGATAATCTGGACTTTGACCAGTATGTTCCCTGAGTACCGGATCAACTCTTAGAGGTGTCTTATCGATGGAGTAATTAGCTTGGGTGTAAGTTTTCCAAAAAGAAACTAATACACTTCTTGTCATTGACTTTTAGTCCATGACTTTGCCACCAGTTATGTCTGTTAAGTTCGCTTGTTAGATGTTGGTGTCATTGAGGTGAGATTTGTGATCACTCCTACTTTGCAGTCTTCTGTGAACTTGGTTAGCCAAAGGCCCTTGACATTCTACTTTACATCTGAGTAGTAGATGCTCAATAGGAGTGGCCAAGGAATGGAGGCCTGAGGTACTCTGCTGGTTACTTGTCTCTTAGTAGAGGTGATATCGCCGTCCTGACTTCCTGGGGTAATGTCTTTGGCCCAGCTAGTAATCCAGCAAATTATGTAGGTGTTCATTTTAGTGAGTTTGTCTGCTATACCCAAGTGAGTGTTGTATTCTACTCCTTAACCAGGCTCTTATAGGTGGTATGCACCATTTTCCCTTCATCCATTGCCTTGCTGGCCTTCTCAAAGAAGTCCACCATGTTTGCTATGCATGACCTCCACTTGAGAAAGCCAAACTGGGTCAGTTTGTGTCTCAAGGTTGCCTTTCTTTGATCATTTCCACAATAATTCGTTCCATGGCTTACCTTATTAGACTTGTCAGAGTAATACATCTGTAGTTTCCAGGATCAGTTGATGGTCCAACCTTGTGAAGTGAGATACCCATTGCAATTGCCCTTTCTCGTGGTACAAAGCCCATTTTGAGACTGTAGTTGTAAAGTGACTCAAGTGGTCTTGATGGGTCATGTTTGAAGTTTTTTAGGAGGCATCCCAGAATACTGTTGGGGACGTTGAGGCTGTGTGTGTGCTTAGCAAGCGCCACCAGTACATGCCCCTTAATGTTTTGGAGGGGTTATACGAGCAGGTATTTCATGTGGTGTGAATGAGGGCTGAAGTTTGAGCCATTTATCAGCCAACAAATTTGCTATTTTACTCTGCTGTTAGAAATCTGGGTTACACAAACTTCGGAATGATTCACTGCAGTAAATTCATTTTTATCCTGTGCCCCAACACTTGCCTACTTCCTCACTTTATATGCTTTTCCAGTTTACTGCAATAATCCAGGAGTCATTTAGCTAGAAAGATTGGTGCAAACACCAGATATTTTATTGAAGATATTTTGAAATGGCTGCAGTATACCTCCTGATAAGAGGATTAGCTCTTTGAAGTTGTACCCCACAATTGTATAAAGGGGGGTTTGAAGGGAATACATTGTCTAAAAATCTACAACTAAAACAGTGTGGACTTTTGACCTTTAGTTTAAATTCTTTAGTCCTAATGTCTGCCTTCCTGAAGATTCATTTCTTGATGTTTGTTTTGCATATTTTTTATGTTTTTTTTTTTTTAAGTGCGTCTATACCTTTAGACCAAGTCTTTGGTAGTGGTTCACCTTCCCTATTTGACACACTACTATTATGGTAGCTGTATTTCTGGTGCATCTCCAATCTGGACCTGCGTTTTACATGTGGATCAGCCTTGTAAGCTGCTAGGACTGGAACAAACTGAGGTGAATGTCTGGCTTCCTCACATTTTACAAAGGAAGGGAATTTGTATACCTGCCTTTTTCAGCCTTTGGGGTTGAATGTACTACAGTGGGTGTACATGCAGTATTGCATGCACATGTTGCACAGCCTGTCATTTTTACTCCAACTTTAAGCTTGCTGTTGGAAGCTAGCAGTCCTGATGATGTTCTCTTCTCCATTATGGAATAATTTTCTCACAGGTGGTCATACTCAGCCTTGTTCTTCCTTTCAGGCATGCTAATCAAACTCCTGTGCCAAGTCACAGAAACATGTAATGTTTTCTCCCAACAGGCCAGCAGTAATTTCACAACAGGATTCTGTTGCATGTCTGCAGAAACCCAGGAAAACCGTGGTGATTTAAAGTTCTTTATATTGGTGCATAATGACAGAATAGGAGAACTTGGAGCTTTGGTAAAATGGTTGAGTGCATGCTACTTAAAAGGAATTGAATGCGGGTGTCTTCTGACTGTTCAACAAATAGCAACAGCTGAAAGCATTTACACATGGAATTTTTGTTTTCCAGGCCATCTTGAAGAGGAGCTTGAAGTCATCTTGTACAATTTTACCACTTATGAAACGAGATCACAGCAACAACCTAGAATTCTTTTTGTCAAATATTGGGAAGCTGTACCTGAATGGGTAAGGACAAGAGATGATTCTCCCTTTTTTTTAAAAAAAAAAAAAAACACTACACACTGGGGTCCAAACACACTTTTAACTTGCCCAGCTTGGGAGATCTTGGTCAAGACTTTGAGGAAAGCTGTTGTGCAAGCATAAATATCAACTCCAGTTTTTTGCCTCATTTTTGATTTGTTCCTCAGAATTGGTGGTTTTCTGGCAAATCATTCAGAACTGAAATCTGTAAATATTTGAGTTTCAAACTTCATATCTTTCAGAAAATACATGCCAGCACATAATCTGTTCTTGCAACTTTCTAGGTTAAGAGCAGTGTTTAACATGTCCCCATTTTGCCCCCCCCTGCCATTTATGGCTTTGCTCAGATTTCTTGCTTTGAGGTTGAAGGGTATATGTGCAAGTAGGGCTTAAAGTCAAGCTGAGGATTACAGGCTGAAACTTTAGTAGCCCATAGCCTTAACTCTGAATTATGCTGCCAAAAGTCCTGTTCAGAAGTAGTGTTTTCCGGAAGCTCTTTCAAATGGAGACAGTTTAGAAGACTACATATTGGCATGTTCCAAGCTTCTATAGTACGTTTTGTGCCAGTTTAGCTTTATGTAATTTAACTTGCATTACCTGAATGCTAACACACCCATAACTGTCTGTTGTGGATGGTAGAAGTGAGGACTGACTTAGTTGTGTAAGATGGAAAAGAAGGGGTGCAATTAGTGGTGTGCACATACTTAATTAGAATAGCAAAACTATGTGAGACACTGGACTGAAGGTATAATGCAGAAGTATGGAGAATCTACTTTTAATCTTTCATCTGGTACCGAAGCAGGTCTAATTATAGTGGTATGTGGCTAAACATGGGACAGTAAAGGCAGAAGTAATGGGAAATGAGACCCAAGAAATTCTGGACAGAAAGTTTCACTATTTGAACTGTAGGTTGGGGAAGTGTATAGAGATGGAGGGATTGAATAGGTTTTATTTGAGTAGTGGAGGTGAATGGAATTGACCTTTCATCTTTAAATCAGTGGAATAAGCAAGGGGAAAAGTCTGTTGTAGAAGCATGATGTGCTCTGACTCAGTACTGCATGAACCAAGCTTTGGGTGCTAGAGAATGTTCTGTACAAAGACTCCCTATCCATGTAAAGCAACATTCATCCATGTCCAAATTTAAGTGCATCTTGGATCTGTGGATGGGAAGCAGTAAATTTACCCCATGACTGCCCCTGTACTAATGGATAGACCCAGCTGCTAAGTGCTTTATCCAGTGCATGGGTCCCCGCAAATTATCTGTGTTGTAGTCCCAGTTATTTTCACTAGGGGTAATATATAATTATTGGCCATGGATGGGTAAAGTCAATCTTACACTAAATGGGATAGACTAATTCAAGCACCAAAAGGGAAATTGGCTAGACTTTAGCTAGCCTTGTACTTGCCTATGAGCCTTTGTAGAATTCTGAACACAGCAGCACAATTTGACCAATCTGTTATGCTTTGTTGTATTGATGGATGGGAATGAAGCTGGTTAGAGGGGGGGAGAAGGGTGGCAAAGTAGGAAACTGGTCCACAGGGACAAAAATGATTGACATAACTGTAGAGATACCAGGACTCGGGGGGCACACAGAATTTAGTTAAACCTGTCATTTTGGTTGGCTGTTGAACTTGGAATATCAGCTGTGTTGACCCTGCGGGACTGATTGTAGAACAGAGAAGAGATTTGATCGTGTTCTGTAGCCTCTTCCAAGTCCACATATTACAAAGTACACAGCTGTATCTGGAAAACACTGCAGCATTCAGAATTTAGCTGAAGAGTATGATAAGGTTAACACTGACTTTGGGTACAAGAATTAAATGCTAGATAAGAGTAAGTGCAATCTCAGCTGTTAGATGAAACCTGCAGGTGTGAGAGAAGGGTATTTTTGGAGCAGACCTGCACTGTTGTGGAAGTAGGGGACGCAATTCCTTAGATCACATTTACAGATCAGCAGGAGATATGGGACAAAATTCCTTCCATCAGATTTGCAGATACAACAGGAGAGTGCACTGCCTTTCGGTTCGAACTTGCAAAGTTGTTGTCTCCCTCTGTGCTGCTTCAAGATGAGGAACTGACAGGTGACACTTGTTTGATTATTGGCACATGTGCTAGATGTGATGAGGGTGGCAGTGAGCAGCTGCTGTTGGTTCGCCCATCCTGGGGAAGGTAAGAAATTCTTGCTTGCCAGTTGGGTGACAGCAAGGGGGAGCAGTAGGTGGTACATCTGCGAAGTACATGCCTACCAAATGTATGCTGCCAAGCAGCAGTAGTAGTTGTGTATTAAGTCCAGGGAGTAGCGTGTATGTGAAAGCGCACACACTTCCCCTTTGTAAGGGAGTAATCAGTGCTCAACAGAACTGTTGAGGGATGTAGGAGCTCCAGGGGTGAGGAAAGTTCACTCTGCCTGTCCCACTCTCTACCACCTGACTGCAGAATGAATGGGTTATTTGGCTCTCCTCCTTTGTAGGGGTGGAGACAGTTTATGGCTTCAACAGAAAAACAATGTAGTTTTTTGTTTTGGGTGGGGGGGGTCATAGGACCTTTGACCAGCCAAAGGCCCATTGCAGTCTGGGACTGGAGAGTTTGTAGAATTGCCTCACTACTTCTATGAGGAGGAACAAGTGGTGTAGTTGGGTGAAGGCAGAGGAGCCATTGGGTAAGTTGAACAGACTACTGAAAAGTGAAAATTTAAAACCAGCAAAGTTGTTGGAGTGCACTAACCACCTGTAGGGTCAAACCCAACAACAGGTTATAGCACATCTATGGCATAGAGAAACCCATAAATACTGCACAAGCAATCTATAGTAATTGCTTCAGTGCTTGAAATACTTGGTCTCTTCCCCACCAGGGTCAAGGAGTTGGTATTGGTCACTTACCCCCTCAGCCTAGATCTTCAACACTTGCTTGCAAAATGTTGCAGGTAGTTAAATTTGAGCTGTAACTAGGGACATTGATTTGGTTGTCAAGCCAAATCTCATGTAGTTCTCATTAGCACGTAAGTGGAGCACTCATACAGGGGGGAAGGGTATAGTAAGCCACTTCAGTGATGCATGTGTCCATGTCTGTCACAGAGGTGGGGTACAGGCATTCATTAAAAATGCTTTCATTTCTTGCATCACTTGGTGTGAGCAAGAGCACTGATTCCAACATCGCTGCTGGTCTCCTGTGATTGTCTGTACACTGGAAATTCTTTAATTGCAGGGGAACAGTTGGGTGGAGACTGATGAGGGAAACTGATCAGGGCACAGACATCTCCGTGGTTGGCTGGATTGCACCCTTCTATGGCTCTTGTGTGCAACTTGGGGATTCCCCAATGGCAGGGGAACAGTTAAGTGTAGGGGGAGAACTGATGGTCAGCAGAGGAAATCACCTGTGAAAGAAAACTCATAGCAAGAGGTGGGGTAAAAGCACAAACCATATAGGATCAAACCCACTGAGAGCTAGGAAAAAGCGAAAATTTTATATATTAAATGTGCATCGAGGCTGTTAACTGCCGAATCTTTTCTGCTGAGAAGAGGGAAGCTTCTTGGATCACAACTAGAAACATGGAAAGTAACAATCACTGTGGGATTAATCTTGCAGAGACCTAGGAGATCCCCTGGGTGCTGTATGGTCAAAGTATTTACTCTTTTTGATTAGTCCTCCAAACAGCTGAGAAATGCTTAGCTTTGCTGTAAAGATAAAATTATCTTTTATTGGCTTTAGGTGTGAAATTGAAAAGGTCTCTGTGGGAACTACACCAGTCCTGATTACAAGGCTGAAAATGCTGATGTACCAGCTATAAAACTGAAGTCATGGTGTCATCTTGGGGGTGGGATGACAAGACGAGTATTTGCTTTTAAACCAGCTGATTTTAACTGTCAATCTAAAATGTTATGTTCATGAATGTCCATTTTTAGTGCATGTTCACTTCATTGATTTCAGCTTTGATTTTTCTCCACAGAATAAATGTGAATTCAGACAAGCTGTACTGTCATGTTGAGTATCCTTATCCAGTTGGAACCCCACTTCTTTCCCCTTGTATGGTGTGGGACCACAGCCAAATGTGGGATGTACCAAAGGTGGAAGACTTTCCTTCTGGTTCCGGGGGCTCAAGTTCAGCTACTGTGTATAACATAGGTGAGTGAGTGTCTGAACCACCCAGAACAAAATGGACTGAATCGGCTGGATTTAGATAAACAAGGTTTTGTAATTGTAAATGAAATGCTGTTTGGGGGTAGTTAACTGTGGTAGTAGAAGCCACCCGGTGGTAGTTGAAGTTGACAATAAAATTAAAATTCTCTGAACTCTAGCACCTGCTCTGAAGAAAATGGATTTTGAGTTTGTGGCCTCCTGCATGAATAGCAAGTTGCCATGGCTGGGTGATGTCAAGAGTACTTCGAGTCAGGGCTGGAAATGCACTTGTTTATTGAAAAGGCTAGAGCAGTTATTCTAGGAAGTATTGTTTAATACAGTCTTCTGACCTGATATAGTGACTAGTAAACAGGCTGCTGGGAAATTTTGTCATTACAAACTGAAGGCCAGAAGACCATTACTAACCAGCTGGCTTAAGGTGTCCACCTCTTTTGGCCCTTTGATTGTACGTGTGTGACAGGGGGTCCCTAGTGCTTTGCTGCCATCCCTGGGAAGGATTTTCTCCACTGTAACCCAAGAGCATTTTGTTCCATTAGTAAAACATTAAAGTCAGTTTTTCTTGATTTAGTTATGTCTGAGTACAAAGCCTCTTTTCAGGTGATCCTCTGAGTAAAGCACTAGACGCCCTGCAGTCTGGTTGCTTTGCATAAAGTACACTGGGGACAGAGTACTGAAGTTAAACAAGTGATTATTACTAGATAGTGTTCAGTTCACTGCAGGAAAGCAATAATGTATTAGTGTAGGAGCACTGGATTTCACTGTTAGCATCACTATACGTTTATAGGCAAGTACTAGGCTAGCTGCCCTTGTAGGAAGTACAGCCCATTTTGAACCTCACATTGAAACAAGTCAGACATGTACTACAGTGATTATCATTATGGCTTAAAGGCAGATGAAAATATTGAAGTGATGGACTCTGTAATGTGAAGGGACTTACCTTTTTCGTATGGTATATTCTTTTGTCCTGTGTAGGTTGCACCTCTCACTTAAGCCACATGAGAGACTGGAATTTCATAAACACCATTGTTTGGGAATGGCCTGTTGTGTTGCCTTCACTTAAAGAGAACACACCAGTGCAGTACAAGGCAGCATATTAATTTTTTAGTTTGTTGTCTTGATGTCTGGCTGGAGTGCTGACATGCAGCCGTACCCTGAAGTGCTGGCAGGAGAGATGGACACACAATCTGTGCCAGGAACCAAACCAGATGAGAAATTGATTTGCGGAGACATGACTATTTGACTGCAGAACTGTCCCAGTCTGAAGAAAGCAGCACTACAGCACTTATGTTTATCATTTTCTAATGTTTCTGAGCAGTAGTGAAAGAGATTTTCTTAGCCTTCTGAGTGTAGTGCTGCTGTGTTTCCTACTCGCCTGAGGTCTGAACAGTGCTGCTGTAGTTTTATCAAGTTCTCTCCTGACAGCTGTGAGCAGTCCTTTTGAAGTTTTGTTCATCTGTTTTGCACCCTCTGGTCCTTGCCATTGACTTTGTGAGAAACCGCATTCTCCATTCACTTGGTGAGTTCAAGAGTCAGGCATTCCTGGGCTGAGCAAGAACTCCACAGGGCCATTCGTTCCCACCTGGGAATCTTAATCAGCCCTTCTGTTCCCCATCGAGAGTCGTGTGATGGAGAGCAAGCCATCTTGATTTGTTTTAGTGGCCAGCTATCTACCTTTTATAAGCAGTACCTTCCTATTTAACAATCAGCCTGCTGCTGTCTATGGAGGGGAAAGTGTACCTCCATATACTGGATTCTCCAAGACTTCACTACTGCTGAGCACCATGATAGTGTGCAGACTTAACTAGTTAGAACTCCACTGAGTAACATCTAGTGCTCCCACTAGGTGTCACCCTTTCAGCAAGACTGCAGAGAATCCAGTCATCCTCCTAATCCAGCTCCTATGTGCTTTAGTCAGTACTTGAACTTGGGTTTGCCAGCATAGTAAGGGCTTTATCTCACTATGCCATGGAGGCTCTTAACAGACTGCAATTTTGCAGAGCAGTGACTTGGGGGGGGGGGGGGGGCTGGAAAATACTTACTTTCTTTCTCAAATCTACAGGTCTGTTTTTTGCATGTCTGTCTCTTCATATTTTTGTATCTCTGATTCCCCAGAATCAAGGTTGGGTATCAGAAGACTATGGTGGCACCCTTTTGGCCCATACAGTATGGATATGTCCTGCAAAGCCTAGCAAAGCAGAGAAGTGCTGTCTCCAGTGGATGGGCCTAATGAAAAGCAAAGGGTACCTTTTGCATCCTAGCCTAGACTCACTAAGGCTGATAGCTTTGATTTTACCTTTAATCCCAGCTTACATGTATGTATTCTGAGGAAGTCTTAATGAGAGAGACTAGGAAACCTGACATATGGAAATCATACCCAGCAAAATGAGTCTCTGAAGGCTTTACAGAGACCCAAACACAGCACATGTGGTAATGGCCCTAGTTTAGTCTGACCTTTTCATATCTGGAGCATTTCTCCCCGGGCCTCCAATGAAAACAGGATCTGTGTAACCTAGTCGGACTTTCCCGGTCAACAAATGTTAAATAAAAAAAAAATAAAAAAATCTGTGCTTTCTTAAAGTTCATGCTTCTGCTATCTTAGCCTGTCTGGCCATTTAACCCCCTGTCCTTTCTGTAAGCCTTCTGCAAAACCGTTCTTTAATGGGGTTGTTTCTCAGACCTCTAAAAGGAAATTGCATGACCATGGATTTTCAGCTATTGTCTTGGAGATTATTTTTAGCCCCGCTTTGAACCAGTGGTTTCTGCTCCCCTGCAATTCTTACACTGGGCAATGCTATTCTTGGTGGTCACTTCTGCTAGAAGTATTTCAGAGCTGCAAGCTACACCAATCCCTCTATTATAATTAAAGTTGACAGATTTGTCCTTAGATCGACATTCATGTGTTTCTTCAGGCCTCAACAAGGAAGAAAAATCTCCTATATTCTTTGGATACTTGACTTGACATTTTACTTGCATAATGCCAAGGATTTCAGAAAGGCAGACTAGCTGTTTGTTTCTGGCAAAGGGTAATAAGCCAACCAACAAACTTTTTTAAATGACTTGCATATTTAATTTCTACTCGCTTTGCTTATGACAGAGCTATTGCTGGACGTAGCAAAGTCTCTTCTGCTAGAGTCACTGCAGCCACCATAGCATACCTCTGGGGATAGTCTTGTCTGTCCTAAGCAGTTACCTGGTCATTAGTCTACATATTCTCAAGGCACTGTTACTTGGAATTTGCCTCCAAGGCCTAAGTATGACTTGCCTTTGTCCTGCAAGGCTTAATATTCTTAATGTTTTCTCTTGACAGTTATCCTGTACATTATTGCTTTGGGAATCTAAGTGATAACTGCAGTGGTGAAACGTATGATCTGCATAGAGCAGTTGTGTTGGGAACTTGCCATAGTTGAAGTTATTAAATTATATTCATGGTTATAGTCCAGGTTCACCCCTTCTTTCTTCTATGTTCCTTGGGTTGGTGTGGGTAGCCATTTTATCCACCTTCACTTTCCTCTTCTCTCCCCAATGGGCACACTTCCCTTTTTGTTCCCATCATGCTTTTCCGAGAGGGGAAATGGAGACCTGTTGGGTGGTCCTGTGGCACAAGGGATTTCCCCCTCCTACTCAACTTGGCCTATGGTGCTGGGGTCTTGACACCTTGTTTTGCCAGGACAAGAAAGATCTGACAATGTCATTTGGCTCCCCTCTTTTACCATAGATCCCCTTGCAGTCGCAGTGGGAAGGAGTAAGCAGAAGCCTTGGGGAAAGGTGCAACTCGAAGTCAGGCTGGCTGCTTTGGCAGGGTATCCCAAAAGTGACTGCGACAGTGAACTTGTTCTGTCTCCATTAATGGTACAATCCCGACATGACTACACTTTTTTTTCCTTGGCACCTAAGCTATGGGAATTACTTCAGCAGTAAGGACTACAACAGTAGTGGTCTGTATGACTAGCATAATATAGTTGTGTAAAAACTTCTACTGGCAGATTTCACTATGTGGATGGCTAACTGGCACAGACAGGACCCAGGAAGTTAAAACTGGGGAGTCCACCTCTACAAAGAGACTAGTCACAAGTGAGTCCCTCAGGGATCAGTCCTTGGACCACTCCTTTTTGGAATTAACTTCTCTGATGTCAAGGCCAATGTCAGTCGTCTCTGGCTGACTAAATTTGCAGATCGCAAATTAGGAGCGGTCATTGAATCTTACACCGACATGCTCTACAGGAGAGGCTGATGCAAGCTGGTGTCCGAGCCATGGACTAAAACTAAATGCCAAGAAATGCACAGCAGTATCCTTTGGGAAGTCATCCATCCCTGGTAAGTATTATATTGACAACACACCCCTTAGATTTGACCCAGTAGTCAGGGACTTGGGGACACACAGTAATCTAGCCTTTAATCATCACGTGTCTACAGTGGTGAGGAAATCCATGCTCTGTTGTGCAACTTATAAATAAAGGTATGGCATACAAGTCCAAGGAAGTAATTGTTCCACTGTATTTGGCATTCATCCAACTGATCATTGAGTACATTGCCCCCTTTGGTATGTACTTAACCAGGCATATCCAACAAGTGAAACATCCACAGAGGTGCCTCACTAAAAATACAGGGTGTAAATAATGTATCCTGTGCAGACCACCTCAAGGCCCTATCCCAGTATGGTTTCCTACAGGCTTTTGAGGGGATATCTGTGACTGGCATACATGGCATTGTCAAACCTCACTCTGGATTTCCTGAATAGCCACAAAACAAACGGCACCAGATTTACTCATTCCAAAGACTTAAACCTCGCCTATGATATAAATAGGACCTGCTGGAGAGATAGATATGTATCCCAGAGACTACCCAGTCTGTGGAACAGGCTTCCCATCCATGTGAAGCAAAGTTCCTCCCTAACCCAGTCCAAGTGCAACTTGGACAATTGGATGGGAAACCAAAAAATCATCCCTGGTTTGGCACCTGTCTCTAATGGACACAGGTGACCTGTAAATGGTTTATCTCCCAGGCCCATGCTTATCAAGGGTAGCAGAACTTGTCAGATATTTGTGATGCATGTCTAGGCTTAAAAAGGCCCTTGTGGTCATTAGCTTAATAAACACCTATGAACCTATAAGTTACTTTTGCGGTACTGGTTCCCTCCCATCATCCCTTTTCTTTTTCTCTGGCATTCTGATCTTATGTGTAGTATCCTGGTCTCATGTGTTTACCCCTTTCTCCATCTCCAGTCTCATGGACTCTGGCCTGCACCTTGGTTCTATCTGGGAATAAGCTGCTGTTGTCCTGGACAAGAAAACTTTAGGTGGTGTGGAAAGATGCTGGCTTTGTATAGAGAACATTCTAACATCCCTAAGTGGTATACTTCCATCTAGCCTGGAGGGGCCAGGACACTGATCTCTGGAAGTTAGACCAGATGTCTGGCCTTACTGTGGCTGAGTATATCTGCAACAATGATGTAGTCAAGCATGTATTTACATGTAACGTCTTTCATGACTGCCCTTTTTTCATCTTATTGAGATGGCCAGTGAAGGTCTGAATGATAGTACTGCATGTTGCTGACCCACAGGAAGGGTATTGGTGCATCTGAACCTCAAGCCCCCAAGGCTTGCAGTGTTGGATCCTTTCAACCTAATAACTTAAGCATGATCTCTCTGATTAGGTTATTAGCATCCTGCAGGGTGCTAAAAGAATTCATACAATAAGACTGTATTTAGCCACTTGGAAAAGCTCTGTATGGTGCATTTCTAGGGTTGTATGCCCAAAGCAGGCCATTTTGAAAGGATCTTATTCTTAAGTTAAGGTTCATTTCTCTGCTTATGGAGTGAATGGTAATTTTTTTTAAAGAAAACTCGTGTATAAAGCATGAAAATGAAAAATGTTAGTTTTTCTTTTCTATTGTGTATGTGGTTTAAAATCTGAAGATTTAGGAAAGGAGTTTTCTGTCCTGAAGTATGTGACCAGTTCTGCTATAGCACAGGTGTTCAGAAATGCACTTTATCATACCAGTTTCTCTTTGAGAGTATGAAGCCACCCTTGTCAACCTGGTACATGCTGAAGCAGTTTTTACAGAGAATCTGAAGTTACCTTGGAAACTGGTCCACCTCCTTGGGGTAGTGTGAGTTGCAGTGTACAAGGACTTCCCTATATGCAGATCAACCATCAAGCAACTGCCTTGTCTGCCTGTTTGTTCCTGGATGGAGTGGGGTTTCTGGTGCTTATTAATTCTCCCTTTGGTAAGACCAACTGCCTGTTTTATTTCAGTCAGGGTAGTGCTAGCCAGAACATGTCTGACATTAGTCAGGGGATTTTTTATAGTGTGGTCCTAATCCTCCCACACAGTAGTAACGTGTGCACCTACATAACTTCTGGGTCCATCTGTCCCCTTCTGTTGGTGGTATTAATGCACAAACATAAGCTGCCTGAAAGGGTTACAATCACTGATTTCAGTAGTCAAACCCTTGCTTTCTGTGGCCTGTGGGTTGCTTCAAACATAGCATGTTGCCACCTCTGCCTTGGAGTAACACATCTATTAGCCAGGAGCTACCAGATCCTTCCCCAGGGTGTACAACGGCAGAAGCTTCACACCCAAGCCAGTAACCAGTTAGACTGTTGTCACCTGGGCCGCGGTTAGGGCTTTATCCTTCTGCATGCTAGACTGGATAAAGCTCAATTTCCATAAAGCTAGTGACAGACTTATGGCATTTTCTTTAGGCCCAGTATAGTTTCTAAGTTGACAGTTAACCACTTGCTTTTTCATTAACCGTCAAAATAAGATGGAATCTTGCACCTACTGGGCATCTGCCAGCAACTCTGTTCTGGCAGTGCAGTAGCTAAGAGTGTCTGGTAAATGAACAAGCTGATCATTTTCTTTGTGCCTGTCAAAGTAGGTAAATCTCGAAACAGACCCTTTCCATATGGTTGGATAACTGCATTGTGTGGAACAGTATTTTAAAAATACCGGTTGGAACATGCACTCTTCTCAGAGCAGCATCTGTAGCTGTTGCATTTTTCAAAAGTGACAACCCAAAGTATTTGAGAGGCAGCCACATGGGCTTCAGTCCAAGCTGTTTTCAAGCATTACAGTTTGCGCATCAAGCCATGAGCAGAACAGTCTTGGCCATTGCTGTTCTGCAGGACCTGCTTTACCCTCTACCCAAAATTCCTTATGCTTCAGTGCTTTTGCATTCATAAAGGAGTGCCAGTGTAATGGTGATTCCCTTGAGGGAACATAAAACAGCTTGGTGAGAAACTTTCTATAGCACATGCTCGGGTAGGACAAAACAGCTGCAATATATGATCCAATTCATCTTCCTACTAGCCTGTTTTTTTTGATATAAACATCCCTGTCCTTGGGGACACAGTACTGACACAGTACTGAAGAGTAGCTCCCTTTGGGGCACATCATTATCTCTGTAGTCTTTCATTTAGAGTCCCATGTCAGTATTCTAAGTTGCACCAAAAAGGAAGTGGTTATGCTGAGGCAGAGACCCTGAGGACAAAGTGCTTTACACACCTGTAGTTCAGAGCACTCTTCAGAAAGCTGCACTATGCTCTGTGTGACAGCCATGGTGGTACCACACTCGAAGGAAATGTTTGCAAAAGCTGTAGAAGTTGGACTAGAAGGTTTGGATGTTCTCCTTTTCGCAAATACTAAGGACAAGTCCTACCACTACAGTAGTGATCTCTTACTAGCACATCTACTGTTATGGTGAGTTACTTGCACATTAGTACTTGATCAGTCTCACCACATGCATGGAATCCAAAGTGTAGACTGTTCTTACTCGTCTACATGAATTGCATACATTTTTTTTTTTTGGTGGGGGGGGGCATACTGCACACAAAGATCTGCAAGGTTGCAATTGCAAATGCTGTAACTGAGTTTGTTGCTATGACACCTTCACCAAATATCATAACAAGCATATGGCAGACTTGCACGATTTTGTACATACCAGTTGCGTATGCCTCACCTCCCATAAACGTAAGTACATTTACTGGCACTGCATAATTCTGCAGACACGTACAAGACAGTGTTACTGCAGTCATATTACAATCGCAGGCACTGCATACTACTTGCATCTTTAGGAAATGCCACCCAATTTAGTTTGGATAAAATGTCTGCTGCATCTGGCTTCAACCTGTGGGACTTTTGAGTCTGAACTGTAAGACTTTTGAGTCTGACACAGACCAGTTCCTTCAGCCTTTGAACACACCAGGCTCTGCCTCCCTTACTCACAACTCCCCACTCCTCACCATAATTCCCAGATCTAATTTGCTGCCATTCCCGTCAGCAGCTCTATCTCTGCTTCGCTTGGTTATCCTTTGTGGAAACATGGCAGTGTTTTGGTGATGGGTTTTTGCTTCCCTTACCCTGTTTTCTAGTGTCTAGTTAGGATTGTATACATTAAGTGCATAGATAGGTATGTAGTTTGGTTTGTGAACTGTTTTGTCGTTTATAGGACTTACCGCCTTCTGATGGGATTGTTTTTTCTTTAGTTTAGCTATTGTGTTAAGATTTCTCTTGTTTTTGTTGGAATAGTCTTTATGTTGGTATAGTATGTTGCAGTTTTTCTGCGTCTGTTTCAGCTTTTTTACACTATGAACAAGGGTTTATGAGTGGCCTGCGAGCACTAGTTGACTTTGCAGGACATGCATGTTAAATGTTCTTGTCTCAGAGCATTGCACCTGGACTCTGGGTGTACTATCTGTTAAGGGTTCGGTCTAGGGTGATCAAAGAATGTCTGGCCTCAAGGAACTTCTCTCCTCCAGTCCTTCACCATCTGCTACTTCTCCCTTGGTTCCAAACGTCAGGTCCAAAAAGCACCTGCTGCAGGACTCCTAGTCTTCTAAGGGGGATCAGAAGAGATCCTACTCTTCTGTCCCCAGTCCTACCTCCTCAGGCTCACCAGACCAGAAGATCCCATGACTTTCAGGTCCCTAGGAGCTGATTTTCATTGGTGCGGTCCCTAGGAGCTGCTTTTTATTGGTGCTGACAGCCAGCAAGGCTCCATCTCAGACTTTCCTACTCTTTCTACTTAAAAGGGACCCTTTCTGGTAGGACATCTTCCCCCTTCTCACCCTCCACTCTGCCAGAACTGATGCCAGAGTCCTCTTCCTCACCCTGGTTCAAGTCTCCCCAGCTCGGATACAGCAGACCATCTTGTTCTCCTCTAAATGGCCCTCCAGCTCCTGTCGGTGGCATTCATCTAGTCTGTTTGTGGGCAGCATTAAAACTTCTTACTTGGAGCAGCTGAGGAGATCCGAGATCCTTTTTGCAGATGCAGTTGGACCTGATCACTTCAGATCTGGGTCAGTCCCAGGACCTTTTGGCTCAATCCATCTGGCTTCCTCCCTCGGCCCCTTCAGATCGGAGGTCTTCAGGCTCAGCTGCATTCTCACCTCCCTGGTTTGGATCTGATGACTTCATTGTCTTCAGCTCAGATTCATTCCTTGGTCACTTAGACTCTGGATACTTCAGGGCCATCGAGACCTTGGAACAGTGGTGGTAAAGTGGGAGTTTCCAGGTGGGGGTCAACAGTCCCTTCTTTGGGCTCATCTCTTCCGCTTTGGCCAGCTTGGCTCCAATTTCAGTCAACCTTTGGGCATTGGGACCCTCTGCCCCAAGAGGCCAGATTCCACCTCAACCTTCTTTTTAGAGAGGATGTCCTCTTCTCAGGGGAAGGGTTGGATTTCTCCCTGCCAGGGTCACTTCCCCTTTTGCTTCTGGGCCTATGACCAGTCATTCTGCTGCTGGACAGCCTACATTGGTGGGTCTCCATCCTGCCCCCTTAGTGGGGCTTCCAACCCCCTCCCCAGCTTCACCAGAGTGGGAGGTTTTGGAGAAGAGAAGGTGTAAGAAGAAACACATGAACTCCCTCTAGGTCAGTATCTTCAGTGAGAAACTTCTCCAGGAAGGATGGTTGTGTCCCCCAAGTCTCTGCAGGATGATACCTCTCTTGGTGAATTGACTGCTTTCCTAACAGAGGCTGGACCACCAACCCACCCCCCTTCAGAGGAGTCTGTATTTTTGGAGGCCTTTGGCGTAGGCCTGTCTATGCCTTGGTTTCCCCAGCTGGACCATCTGAGACCTAGTGTCTCAAATGTGGAAGGAACCTGACTAGGCAGAGCCTATCCCTAAGAAGCAGGATAAGAGTTTTGCTCCCCCAAGGACTGGGTTCATTGGAGTAAGGCTCCAGCTGTTGCTGTTGTGGTGAGGTCTGCCATCAACAAGATCTTTGAGGAGAGTTCCTCTGTCTAGCACCTGAATAGGAAGTCTCAGGCTTTGGATTGTTTTGAGAATCACTCCCGTACCTCTGCCGCTTATGTACACTGAGAGCACTTAATTATTGATAACACGACAATACTTCAACGTGACCTGGTGCCTGAAGGGTCGAGATGCAGCAGTCTCCAGAGACTCAGATGCTAGAGATGGTCATCTCTGCTTTCCATCACCAATGGTTCCATGAGGCTTATTTCAAATGCAGCTGATGGAGCATCCTGAGTATCTGGCATTGCCATGTGGTGCCATGCTTGGAAGCATTTGTACAACTCTGCAGATTGCTTCAAGGTGTCCATCATCCATATCCCATTTGATGGCTTTTTCTTGTTACGGCCAAAATGTAAAAATACTCTAGAGCAAGTAGTGAGCATGATGGGTAGACTGTCCATTTTAGGAGTGTGCTTCACCACCCCCTCAATGGACCCTTTTCAAAGAATCAGAAGGGGGAAAGTGCCTCTTTTCAAAAGTCTTTTCAGGATGCTCCTTCAGAGGGTTCCTCTCGAGGGCGGGGGTTATAATGGCTGATGCCCACAGGGAGGGTTTCCATGAGGCATTCTCTGGGCCCTTTCAGCAACCATGAAGGGTTTCCTATTTTACTTTGGATGCACTCTGATCATTCAGCTCTTCACCCAAAAGGATGTTGTGTATACATAGGTTACTGTTCCTTTTTCAGAAGTTCCAAACCTTCATCAAAAGCATCTCAGATGTTCCACCCCAACAGACTGCATGCAGCTGTACACAGATTGAGACATCCCAAGAGGTCACATCAGACCAAGGATCTGTAGTCTATTCCATAATCTTTTAATACCAAAAAAAAAAAAGCAAGGACATTAGGTCAATTTTTAGATTTAAGCAGACAATCCGTTTGAAGACTGCCAAGTTCTGGATGGTCATGGTGCTGTCATTCCTTTTCTGAGGAAGGCCGGTTTGTATGTGCATGATGGACCTTAAGGACACCTACCATCTTGTCAAGATATAGGTGCTCCAGGAGGTTTCTGTGCTTCTGACTGGGGGCCAGTCATTACCATTTCAGGGCCCTGCCATCACAGCCCCCCACCCCCTTGGTGTTTACCAAGTGCATGGCAGTGGCCACAGTCTGGTTCTGGTTGTAGGGATTCCAGGTCTGTCTTGTACCTGGACAATTGGCTCCTTACCATCCCCACAAGAGCATCTTTGATGATGGCCAGGGATACCTTACTCAAACTGTTTGACCACTTAATCATTACAGACAGTTACCCCAAGTCAAGCCTTCAGTCTGTTCACGTTTTAGATTTCATAGGTTCACTTGGGTACAGTTAAATTGCCAGGCTTCCGAATTAGTGATCAGCCTTCATGCTCAGGCCTAGTTGGTGCTTGCAACCTCCTAAGCCTGCAGCTCATGCAGTTATGAACTTCTAGGACATAAAGCAGTATCCATAGTGTTGGCTCATTTAGACAGATATTATATGAGGGCTGTGCAGTGGAGTCTGGCTGTACAGTGGTCTTTCCTATTACATCCCTAGTGTTTAACACCTTTGAGAGATGTATGTGAAGTCAAATTTGTTGGTGGTTGCATCTTGGTAACTAGTGGGAGACCGTTTTTTTTTAATTCCAGCTCCCTCTGCCATGTCACCATAGATGCTTCCCTGCTGGGGTGGGGCAGGTGCATTTTGTAGGGAAGATTGTTTAAGGGTTCTGGTCCGTTTTGTAGGGAAGATGGTTCAAGGTATCTGGTCTTCCACAGAAGCCCACATTTCACATCAGTGTTCTGGAGATGAGTGCGGTCCTCGTGTTGCAAACCTTTCATGAAGCTTTTCCCAAAGGTGTAATTTCAGTAGTGTGACAATGTCAGTTGTCTGGTATCCCAACAAACTGGGGGGACCCAGTAGTGTCCTCTGTCAAGGGGGCTTTAGGGTTTGGCAATGGACAGTTTCTTCTCAGCGGTTTCTGGTAGCAAAGCACATTCCAGGGAAATCCATCATTCTGGCTGGCAGCCTCTGCAGGAGCATTCTGCTTTCTCACAACTGACCCTTAAATCTGAGGGTTGCAGCTTGGCTTTTTTGATGCTGGGCACTCTGTGTAGTGACCGGTTTGTCTTCCTGTCCAGTGCCAAGTGCAGTAGCTATTGTGCTTAGTTCCTTCTCCAGGGCAATCTCCCAGGAACGTTCTGGTGTCTGCTTGGCCCCTGGGGCCTCTTTATGCTTATCCCCCAGTTACCCCAAAATTTTACCAGAGTTGCTGTGATCCTCCTAGCCCCCTTTTGACCTAGTTAGGTGTGGTTTCCCTTCATTTGGCCTCTTCTGAAGGCCCCCCCCCCCTTGGATACTGGATCCCATTCCAGGTCTCATTTCTCATCCAGCAGGTCTGGATACCCCTACCCTTCAGTTCTGCAAGTTAACCACATGTTTCTTCAGTTCCCTTGATGGCCAGAAATACCACATGGTTCTTTAGTTCCCTTGATGGCCAGTAATCCCAAGCTTTCACAGGCAGTAGTTCACATCCTTCCTTCATCTCAAAAACCGTCTACTAGAAAAGTATATTCTCGTAAAGGGAGAATGTTGGCACTATGGGAAGAATCTCTGCGACTATACCCTTGCTCTGCTGGTTCAGAATTCATGAATTTTCTTTGAGTTTTCAGTCAGGTTCCAGTTTTTCTACAGTTAGTGTGGTAGGTACCCATCTCTAATTTCCATGTTGGCAGAGATGATCTTCCTCTGGCATCCCTCAAGACTTCAGATTAATTCCTTAAAGGTACCTTTTTGCTCCATCCACCAGTTTGGAATCCATTTTCTCCCTAGGATTTGCCTTTTGTTTTGCAGGTGCCTGTAGGCCCTCCTTTTGAGCCTTCAGCTACTTCTGACTGGAAGCTGTTGTCTTAACTTTTTGGTGGCTGTACTTCAGCAAGGAGGGTCTGAGTTGCAAGCTCTTGAGTCTTCTTTGGTGTTCCATAAAGACAAGGTTTCTCTTTGTATGAAACCTTCCTTTCTGCCCAAGGGAGCTTCTGAGAATAACCTTAATAGTTCTGTTCATTTTTTTGTGTTCCCCGGTTTCTGTAACAAAGGAAAATACCTCTTGCATTGTTTGGATGTGCATAGGTAGTTGAGATTTTATTTGACCCATACCAAAGCTTTCAGAAAATCATGTCTAGTTTGTAGTCTCCTCAAAATCCAAGCTGGACTTGGATGTGTTTTAAAGTGACCTTTTCCACGTGGCTATCTGTATTGTGAAAGGCAAGACCTTTCTATACAAGCCTAAGGGTAATTCTACAAGGGCTGTGGCTACTTCTACAGCTTCCTTTTCTAGAGTATCATTGGATGAAATTTGTGCAGCTTCTGCTTGGATGGGTCACCACACTTTTGTTTCACATTATAAGCCCTGATATTCAGTGTAGATCCAGGGCTTTGGCTCCACTGTGTTGTGGAATATCCGTAGTACTTCCCAAGGAAGTTTTCATTTCTGGGGACTCTGTCCCACAGTTTGAAGCCAGAAGTAGAAGACTGCATCCTGATACAAAAGTTAGATACTTACCATAATGAAATATCTGTATTGTTGGTCTTCCTCTGGTTCAACCTTCCCTCCTCCTGTCCCCGCCTTTAGTTTGTATGGCAAAACTTCCCATTCTGTGCTCTGACAGTGGAGGTAGTCTGTTCCCTATCTTTGGAGCCCTTTGTCCTACTTAGGTAGGGAAGTTTAGTGCATGTTGAAAGTGATTTTTTTGTGGGGCAAACTATTAAGGTGAGGAGTTGGAGAGTTGAGTAATGTGGGCGGAGTCAAGTTTGAAGTAATTGGCTGATGTCTGATGAGAGTGTGATCTGAAGACCCACAGGCTGAGCCTAATGGAGACCGATAACACTGATCTGTTAAAGTACATAACTTTTAATTACTTCTCATTAACATTCCAAAATACTATTCAGTTTGCATTGTGGACACTATTTCTGTATATACATGCTTGCACACATCAGACACCTACCTCCATAAACTGCTACTCTGACTTCATCTTGCTCCACATTAATAAAACGTACATAGTTGTGCTCACATTCCACTCAGTCACGCAAACACTACATAAACGGACAAAATACACACTTGTCACACTTTCAGGAAATACTACTCTTAACATACTGCACTTTATCACAAAAATTCCATTCACTTCACTTTAGTCACATATACTACCTACTTCTACAGATGCATGCACACTTGTGCTGTGCAGTTTGCATTACTTGTTCACAAGTTTCTGTTCACCCAACCTTCAAATGCCTACTCCATTCATATTAGTCCACATTCACAAACACTACATACATTTGTACACACTCATCCAGAAAGCACTGCAGTGTCCCTGTTCACCAAACACTGTACTTCACTATCAAATGTTACATGCTCCTTTCTGTTGCACTGCCCACAAAGTATCATCACTGCATGGCCATTCTTGGAAACTCGTGGTTGTGATATCCCCTTTAGCTAATGACACCTTGCTTCCTAGAATAGTTTTAGCTCCAGTCTGTCGGATTTTTGTGCATGTTGGAAGTTGCCATTTTGGACTGAACAGAACTTAAGTTCACAGTGAATGAAACCGCATTCTGAAAAAGTTGTAATGTACTGATTTAGATATAACAGCAGTAGCATAATTGTATTATGTATACTTCATGAGATGCCTAGTGTTTATATGGGCATGAGCAGGGTTTCCAAATTTCTACAGTTTACCACCAAGGTAGACAATGCAACTGATATTAAATGGTTTTACCATGGATGTTTACATAGGTTGGGGGGGGGGGGGACTTGTATGCCATTCAAGTTTTCTGAACGGTGTAGAGATTTAACAAAACAGTGTGACATGATGTATGAATTTAGTGGGGGACTAATGCTGGAATCATTAAATTAAACAGAATTTATAACTCCAACTTGTTGCATAAGCTGTCCACACCAGACTTTATCATCAAGTCTGATATTGCACAACCTGAAGGCAGAACAAATTCACCAATGATTTTTCAAGTGCCCCTGAAAACTGACTTCAAGTCATAAATTGGTATTATTTAGGACATTAATGGCATCTAGAAAATGAGCGATACAGCTCTTATGGGTTCTTATTGAAGATCTCCACACTGAGAGGTAATTTTTTTTTTGCCAAAGTTGACATTCACTACCACTGCTCTTTGCAAAGCATGGTATCTACTTTTTTTTTTCTTAGTCCCAGAGTACTTGGTGAAAGGAAGACTGGAAAATCCAAAGTAACACTAACTTTATTGAACAAGCTTGTAATAAGTACTTTCATCCTAAATCATTGGACTTCATAGCATGAATTTAACCCTCTACTTTACGAAACTTAAAATCAACACCTCTCCAAAAAATCTACATGATGAAAAATCACACTATAAAGATCACTTAAGGAGGCTCAATTATTAATAAAATCTAGTAGATTTTAACCTTCATTATGTGATATCGTCATTCTTAACTAATTCTAAACTTTCCCAAGAACAAAAACAGTACTTCATTTATACTAGTTTAAAAAAGTCATGAACTATATTAAATCAAAATACAAATGTTGATACTGTTTAACTATATTGTCAAAATGTATCAAGCATGTAAATATTTAAAAACGTGTATAAACAAAATTAATTTTTGTAAAATTTGTAAATTTTATTAAACTCCTAAAATATCATTCTAGAACCTGGCAATCCTAAGCGTTAAAATGCTACTAATTGATATGCTGGTATTTAACCCTCAACTGCCATACTAGAACTCCCTGTACTATGTTTAAATGGCTTTCCCGCCTTCCTCCCCTCTGGTCCTTCAAAACTGTTAATCACCCCAGATTTAAATTTCATCCTCGTGTTTTACAAACAAGGGTATGTTAGTACCATGCTTTCTTGGTATTGCATTTAGTCCTGTCATTCAAATGTTCATAAATACTTTGTGCCCCCTCCCAGTGGCTTTCGATCTTCCCAACATAACCTTGTCAATTTTGACAGATTGCATTATATTCTACCCCGAAGTACAGTAGTCCAGCCAAGTTATTGTGGTGAAGTTTCTGCTTTTGTATGTCAACATCTTGTCACCCACCAAAATGTTTGCAATACTGACTCATACCATATTTAGTAGTGCCTACTGTACTTCATTTTCACACTATCCAACCCTTCATTTTTAATTTTTTCAATTTTTTTTTTCAGGTTACAGCCTGTCTTATAAACAAATTTTGGACAAACACCCACATAATCCATCCTTGCAGGATCAACTTTAAAAATATTCAATTTTTTGTGAGGAATCTTAAGTGCTTCAGAAATAGAACTGTATTTTATAATCATTGCTTTCTTATAACCATATTTCTTAGTTTTGTTTACAGTAGGAGACTGATTCACAACTACTGCCCAAAACAGGTTTAAATTTCCTTTACTTCCCCACTAATTCTTACACTCCTTAATAGCAACTACCTTCAGGTAACTTTTTTGCAAAAATAGGGTCTATGTTCAGCCATTTAATGTAACTTCCATCGAGTGGCTGAACATCAAACTCTATCCATCAAACATTCATTCAGCGAATGTTCATTTCATCAGGGAAAGTAACTATTTGGCCATCACTTCCCTGTCTGCCCTTTTTTCCCTACTGTAGTGCAGTCTCGGAGTTGGTATGTGTTGGTTTGAAATACTGTGGTTGTGGCATATGGGGAAGTGGTGGCCAGCTAGTTACTTTCCCCGTTGATAAAATGAATGTTTGCTGGATAGTAGTTCATCTCAATTCTAATATGCAATGTGTAAATTGCTGCAACAGATTTTCTGAAATGTGTTTTATAAACTTGGTTAAATTGTTGAATCCTTCCCGGAAATACATATGTCATCCAGAAATCTAAAATATCCATTCCAATAATTCAAAAAGGTGGAATTTAAAATGTATATGCATTCCCATCTCCGTGTGACCATATTGGCAAAGATGCTGCCCCCATGGCTGCTTCCTGGATTTCTCTGAAATATTCTCCTTTAAAGAAAAGAACATTCTTAAACTCCATTTCAGCAATGAAATTCAACCTATTTGAATCAAGTAAAGCACAACTAGTTAGAGCTTCCCTAAATCAAGTTAAACCCTACTGATGGAATATTTCCAAACTGATCCACCACATCTATGGTCACAATAGAAAGCTGATCATCCCATAGATTATTGTACTCCAGCAGATTCCAAGAATCCTTCAGAATATGCAGACCTAGACTTAAGAGAGGATGTTGTGTAGTCCTTTCTCGCCTTCATTCTTATTGGGACCGGAGCCGAACCTTTGCTCTGACTCTGCCATACTCTAGCTCAAAAACGTCTGGTTGGCTCGTGGCTAGGCGGTATCCCATAATGCTTCACTAACCTAACCCAGATCTCGTTTGCTGCTCGTTCAGCTCAAATGTGTTTCTTCTTGGCCGTGGCAAAGTGAAAATTTTCAATACCTTTTGATTAGTTATTGTTGACTAAAAATAGTCCTTTTTATAGTTTAGTGTTTTCTTGTAGTCTGTTTTAGACCATTTGCTGCTTGTTTACTTGCGTATTGTTTGTACTTTCATTGGCCGTTCTTCAATTGGCCTATTGTATCCCTGCATCACTTCTCTTGTGCTGCTTGTTTGTTTCCTAATTTCCTTTCTCCTTGGGCTAGGCCCGTTTAAGTTAGAGGACCTAGTCCTCTGTTCTGTTTCTCTTCCTGGGCTAGACCCGTTTAAATTAGAGGACCTAGTCCTCTGTCTCCTCTTCTCTTCTTAGGGCTAGGACCGTTTAAGTTAGAGGACCTAGTCCTCTGCCTGTTTGTTCTGTTGCTTGTTTATCTGTTTGGAGACAGTTGTGCAAGAACAAAGATACCAAGGATCATAAGCCTTCGGGCTTCAAAAAGTGTACAAAATGTACCCAGAAAATGTCCTTAACGGATGTGCAAAATCTGTGTGTGTATTGTTTGGGGGCTATTCACCTCCAAGAGTCTTGCCTGTTTTGTCATGCATTTAGTCCCCTGTGTTCTTCAGGAGAGGAAGAACAAACTTACATTGAAAGGACTATTGAAGCATTCCTTTGAGGAGGAATTGGCATCCTCATCCTCCAGCTCTAAATCTCCTTCCTCTTCCAAGAAAGACTAGGCAAAAGCAACAAAAAGGCGGTCTCCCACCCATTCTGTGTCGTCGGAGCCACCAGACAAAATTACCAAAATTACTTCTTCCTTGTCGGCTCCACTGGTCTCTGTGCCGACAGAGGTTTTAATTGTGGATCCATCAGTTTAGGCTCCAGGAGCTTAGGAGCCGAGTACTGAACCTGTATCTTGGAGCCGGTCAGCAGAACTCAGACCAGTTTCCCCAACTCTTAGGTCGCCTATCCTCCAATCTAGGTCCCCCACTCGCTATCTTCCAGGTCCTCTAGGTGCCTTTTGGGTGAGGACGTCGAGAGAGTGGTGTGCAGACTGCTTCAGACTTTGGCGCTGGCAAATTTACTTTCTTCTCCGTCCCATTCAGCTCCGGAGCCTAATGTGCACTTGCACCCTGTCTGTGTTCCTCCTCCAAGCCATTCTGGGCCATTGGAGCCAGGGTTGTCGGTGCGTCGGGTTGTGGAAAGGTCGGCTCCAGCAACCTCAGTTGGTCTCTGGGTTCAGATATCCACTCCGACCCTTTCGGTGCCAGCTGTGGGGTCTAGGGTCCTCAGTTCTCTGGTCGGGCCAGCGGGGGACGCTTCGGCTCAGGTGAGCCTGGACCCCACATCTGCCTCTGAGCCCATCTCCTCGGCGCCAAAAACTGTCTCTGCATCTTCGGAGCGGGGGGCATGCTCAGTCGGGAGGATCGGCCTTTGAGGTGATGAGTGTACTGTCCAGGTCTTCAGTTTCAACCAGCGGTACCTGCACTCTTCCCCCTAAAGCGCCGACTTCAGTCTCTGCTCCCTCTCTCTCCCAACACAGCAGAGACTCGCAGCCTCAGGAAACCTCCATGAGTGGTCCGCAGTCTTTTGAGGTCTCCCCAGAATACCTTTCTGAGGAGCCACCTAGGAAGAAAACTTGTAAGAGGAAACATGTTGACTCCCCTGATGAGTCTATTACATCTGACACTGACCTCGAGGAGTCAGAAGGGTCCCCCAAGTCGTCCTCTGATATCTCATTCGCAGATATCCTTGAGATCCTGAAATGGAGGCGGCTGGCCCAATGAGATATCAATGAGATCCTGAAACGGAGGCGGCTGGCCCACCACATCCCCTTCTGATTAGTCCGTGTACCTGAAGGATTTAGTCTCAACCCTTCGCCTCTTGGGTGTCTCCACCTTTTGACGAGCTTTTGGATCTAGTGAGTGGAAAGGTGTGGGAATCTCATGATTCTGTGAAACCGGTTCCTAGAAGACCAAATAAATTTTTGTCAGCTCCCCAAGACAAGAAATTTCTTGCTAAGGGCGTTCCATTAGATGCCATGGTGGTGGCAGCAGCCACCAGAACAGAACTTGCCGAAACTTCCTCCACTGTCCGTCAACTGAACAAGGAGCCTTGAATGATGGATAGGTACAGGAAGCGTGTCTTTTCTTCACCAGCTTTTACACTTAGATTGCTGAACTACCTGTGCCATTTCACAAGGCTCCAGAGAGATCTCCTAAAAGAGCTGGGAGATTCTGCAGGATAATTTATCAGATGGGGTATCTCAGGTTAACGCGCAGATGTCTACCCTAAATTCTATTGTGAACTCCTACATGATGCGGGCAGCGGGTTCAGGAGTCTCTCTTAGAAGACACTCCTGGATGCACTTGTGTAACTTTGCAGAGGCCTTTAAGTCTATATTTACCAACACCCCCTTTGACAGATCCGTATTGTTTAGAACCAAGGTAAAGGACACACTCACCAGGTGCAAGGAGGAAGGAAAAACAGTGTCTGCCGTGGGAGTCCATTTTTCCATTCCTTCTAGACCCTATCCCAAAGGGCAGAAGAGTGGACAAATGTGGTTTAAAAAGTCACAGAGGTTTTTTTAGGACGCACAGGGTGATTCCTTCTCTAGAGGCAGAGGAGGAGGATATAACTGTAGACGCTGCCCTAGAAGCAGAGGAGGTCTGCAGAATCAGGGAGACCGTGATTCCTTTTGTGATCATCCCTGTGAGCACTCCTGAAAGGAGGCCAGACTGTGCATTTCTGGAGCCAGTCGGGGGTTGTATTTCTTTATACCCAGAAACCTGGCACGATATCACTCAAGGCAAGTGGGTATTAAAGATGATTACCAGAGGTTACCATATTCCCTTCTCTTCTCCACTGCCTCTAATCAGACGAATCTCGGATGTGCCACCCAACCACAGGGATTCAGCAACTCTAGAAATCCAAAAGTTGCTCGTAGAGTCATCCAACCCGTCCCCTCAGACCAGGTCAGATTAGAGACTTACTCCAGATTTTTTGGTGCCAAAAAGAACAGGGGACTTGCGACCCATCTTGGATCTCAGCAAATTGAACGAATCTGTACAGAAGTCCAAGTTCCGAATGGTCACTTTACAGTCTATACTCCCGTTGTTAGGGAAAGAAATTTTGATGTGCACCATAGACCTCCAAGATGCATACTACCATATCAAAATGGACAGGGCATCAAGGACTCACCTACGCTTCTGGCTGGGAGCCAGTCATTCGGTTTTGCGCCCTGCACTTTGGTCTCACCACAGCCCCCAGGGTGTTCAAATGTATGGCAGTGGTTACGGCTCACTTGAAACTTCAGGGATTCCAAGTGTTTCCGTACCTGGATTACTGGCTCCTGACTGCCACCACCAGGCATCTACTGCTACAGGCCAGGGGCGCTACCATTTTAACTTGACTGCAGTTGGGGATTACAGTAAATTGGCACAAATCTGCATTATTGCCCTCTCAGCATGTGAATTTTATTGGCGCAGAAATAAATTATCTCAATGAGGGCTTACCTTCCCATAGAAAGGGAACAAGTTTTGAGCTTACTTCCTCTAAGGAAAGCAAAGGCAAAGATGGTGTTCAAGTTGTTGGGGACAGTGGCTTCCACAATAGCATTAGTTCCATTAGCCAGTCTGCACATGACAATGGTCACTACAGTATCTACCTCTTTCTCACCCAATCCTGGTAACAGATTTGTGCAAACAGGATCTTCGCTGGTGGACCCAGACCAGCAATCTAAACACAGGCAGACCGTTTGTTCCTCTCCCCTGTTGCCACTGTGACTACAGATGCCTCCCAGATAGGGTGGGGGGGGGCATGTTCTAGGGAGAACGGTCCAAGGCATGTGGCAGGAACACTAGGCTTATTTGCTTATCAACGTCTTGGTGATTAGATCAGTGCATCTAGCGTTGCAAGCACTCCACAGCTTCATCCCTGTAGGGATGATTGCGATTCACTGACAGTATGTCAGTGGTGTGGTATATAAACAAACAAGGAGGGACCAAATCTTACCCCCTCTGTAGAGAAGCCCTTCAAGTATGGGAGTGGGCAGTGTCTTCCCAGCGCTTTCTGGCAGCAACGCACATACCAGGGAAATCCAGCATGATAGCGGACAGGCTCAGCAGGGCTATTCTGATGCCTCGAGTGGTCTCTGAACACACATTGTGGAACCAGTTTTTCGCAAATGGGGTCAGCCTTGCGATCTATTTGTCACCCCTCTCAATGCCAAATGCAGCAGATACTTCACCCTGATTCCCCCGGAAGGGGAAACACCAAGAGATGCACCCGTTCACGATTGGCCCTCAGGACTTCTCTATGCTTTCCCTCCTTTCCCCCTCATATCGAAGGTAATTCAGAAAGCAGTATCCTTGGGAAGCCAAATGATCCTAATTGCACCTTACTGGCCTCGATGATTTGGTTCCCCTTTCTCAGACCTCCTCTAATGGACTAACTGTGGACTCTGGACCCAGTGCCAGATTTGCTGACTCACATGTCAGGGGTGTTCCATCCCTCTCTCCACACCCTCAGTTTGACAGCTTAGCTGCTCCAATTCCATCCCTAGTCAGGCTTCATGACTTCTCTCCTGAGGCTGTACACATTCTGACATCCTCTCACAAACCTTCTACCAGGAAAATTTATACCAGTAAATGGAAAAAAAAATCTCCTTTTGGGCCTGTGAGAGAAACCTCGATCCTTACATGGCTCCCATTTCTGCCATTTTAGACTTGCCCTCTGTTATTCCACCAAGGTTCAGCAGCTGCCGCTATTAAAGTTCACCTGGCTATTTCTACCTTTCATTTGGCTAATGAACCTAATCTTATGGCTCATACTGTGTAAAGCTTTCCTCAAAGGGACTGCCTTGTTAAGACCCCCAGTCATGGATCCGGTGGCGCCATGTGAATTGAACTTTGTTCTCCATAGAGTAACGTTAAGGCCTTTCGAACCTTCAGCAGCATGTGACCTTAAGTTCTGATCTTGGAAAACTATACATCTGAAGTAGTTAACTTCATTTATCTGCAACCTGTAGGTATTCGGATTCATATCTGATCTGAGCCGGCAACATTTTTTTCCAAGCATCGGCTCCAAGCTCCTCCCCTTACCCATAATCCCTCACACCTCCTACCTTCCCTCAGATTTTGTTTGCCACTTCATGCGTACGCTTCGTGGTCTCTTTAGCTCCAAGTTGGGTGTAGTAAGTGGAATCTTTTTTCTGATATATTTGTGTGTGTGTGTGTGTGTGTGTGTGTGTGTGTGTGTGTGTGTGTGTGTGTGTGTGTGTGTGTGTGTGTGTGTGTGTGTGTGTGTGTGTGTGTGTGTGTGTGTGTGTGTGTGTGTGTGTGATAGTCAACCCTTTCCTCCCCTTCACTGTTGGTAATTTTTTCTGTTTAAAAAAAAAAAGAAATAGTAGTTTAAAAGTTAGTCAGGTAGTGTGTAGGCCCAACCCGACCTTTGTGTGTGTTAATTTTGGGTTCAGTTTTGGCTGAGTGGGTTTTTGTGATGGCTGAGCAGCCAAAACCCACTTATTAAAAATGCAGTGTGTGGCCACAAGCTTTCACTGGCTGATGGCCACAATGCGTGTTTGCCTGGGTGTTCCCCACCTTTGCCTTGTAGTGTGTGTGCAGGGTTCAACTCTAGGGCCTTGAAGGAAAGGAAGGCAAAGCTGGTAGCCAAGGGCCTGCTACCAGTTTCTGCCTTGGACACGGCGACCTCTAACTCTTCTCTAGTAGCCAATCAACCCCATCTCCCTCAGGCTGGGACTCTACTTCTTCTAAGCCTACTGATGTGGGGACTAAAAGTAAAGAAAAACAGGACAAGAGATGAGGACTACAGGAGAAAGGCACCGCAAGCGGTCTCCAGAGCGGGAGACCTTTCCTAGCCTGCCTACAAAAATTATCAGGACTACCTTTCCTCTGCTCCACTCCCCGAGGTTCTTCCTGGAGCCGACTGAACCCTCGGACCAGAGGCCTCCTTCGCGGCTGTCGCACCGACCAGCCAGATCAGAGTCTGTCGCTTCCTGTCTTTCGACTGAGTCTGTCGGAGCTAGACATGGACAGGATGATGCAGAGGTTTATTCGGACCCAAATCCAAATGGGAGTCTTGCTAGGCCTCCTCTCTGGCCAGAGAGGGGACCTGCATGTCCTTCCATCCAGTCTCTCCTTCCCCAATCTGACCTGCGGTTTTGGGGTGTATGGATCAGAGGATCCTCTGAGCTGGGAGTTCGGCGCCGGTGGTTCCTCCAACCACGACGCTTGCAATTACCTTGAGTTCCTTGGCTCAGACCTGTTCGGATCCGAGCGACTCTTGGGGCCGAGAACAGAGAGTCTGATCCAAGTGAACGGAGGTATCTTCGGCTCCGACTTTGTCAGATCTGAGCCGTTCCTTCGGAACCCCAGCTAACTTGGCCTCTGCCCCTATCCTCATGGCAGAACCGGGGAAAGCTTCCTTGTTGGTTGCTAAGGGAGGTGTGCTCTCCTTCGAGATTCGACATGGTGGAGAGGGTTCTCTCCCAAGGAATGAGACCCCAGCCCACTGACTTGGACTTCGCCCAGGCTTCTGTGGATTTGGTCATGACTCCCATCAGCTTGTCCCAGGGACAGCCCGTGCCAGAGGACCCCCAGGTGGATCCCATCGTGGAACCCCCCGTGACTTATGAGCCCTCTTCAGAGTCCCACTGAAGAGGATCCCCGTAAGCATTCGTGCAAGAGGAGGCACATGGACTCCCCCGAGTGCCGCACTGAAGATACTGACTTATATGAAGGTGAGTGTTCCCCCAGGTCACCTCCTGAGGGTGTCTCCTTTGGAGACATCATGAAGATCCTCCGCCAGAGGGGAGGTTGGTCAGCCCCAAAACCCTCTACGGATGAGTCCGTATTCCTGGAGGCCTTTGGCATGGGCCCATCTATATCCTAGGTGCCCCCTCCTGCGGATCACTTAGTGGATCTCATTACCACGCATCTCATTACCACGCATGCATGGAAGGAGCCTGACACCATAGAGCCAATACCCAAACTCCAGGACAGGATCCTCTCTCCTCCCACCGACAGGCCTGGTACAAGGGATCCCCGGTGGATGCTATGGTGGTTGCAGCTGCCACCAAGAAAGGACTGGCACAGCCATGTTCTTCGGTCCACCCTCCAGACAAGGAGTCTTAAGGCGGTGGATTGATTTGGGAAGAGTCATTTTTTTCTTCAGTAACTTTTTCTATTTAGGTCTCGCTGAAGTCGTATGACGTGCGCCAAAATTCAGCGCTCAGTCAGAGTTCGCTGTATCGCCCCAGTGTCTGTCTGTGGACAAGCGGCTGTTCTCAGTGAAAATGTCTACTCTAAAGTCTTTCAAACACATCCATGCGTCTTCTTTCCCATGCCACGGAAGGAGCGGCTAAAGCGGCTGGGACCGGCATAGCTATGAGGCGTCACGCTTGGCTCAGACTCTCAATTCACGGACCCCTTCAAGGCGTCCTTCACAATTGCTCCCTTTGATGGTTCTTCCCAGTTCGGGAAGACAGTACGTGACACCCTGGTCCAGAGCGAGAAGGACGGGAAGACTCTTTGCCGTTGGAGTCCACTTCTCTAGCCCTCAAAGATCCTTTTCTAGGAATCGGAGAGGGCAAAAGAACATGTGGTTCTGAAAATTTCAGTTTTCTTGGGACTCTCAGGACAATTTGTCCCCTAGAGGCAGAGGGGGACAAGACAGATGCCCAGAGGCAGAGTGGGGCCAAGGAACTTTGGGTCTAGGGAGACCTTCTCGGACCGACCCATGCAGCAACCCTGAGGGTTTGCCTGACTGTCCTAATCTGGAGAGAGCGGCTTTGGAGTCCATTACGGTGGACAGCTGGGGTCTCCAAATTTCCAGATGCTACTCCATCCCATTCGTTGCCCCACCTGTCCAACAAAAACACCTCCCGGATGTTCCACCTGCTCAAAGGGAGGCCGCAGTGCAAGAAATTTCAAAGCTGCTTTGCAATCAGGTCATCGAACCAGTCCCCCCAGATCAGTCTGGTTTAGTGGTTTACTGCAGGTTCATTTTAGTGCCAAAAAAGACTGGGGACCTCATTCCCATGTTGGACCTGTCAACCCTGAACCTGACCATAGCCGAGCAGAAATTCCGGATGGTCACCTTGCAGTCCATTCTACCTTACCTCTGAGAATGCGACTGGATGTGCTCGATACACCTCCAGGACGCTTACTACCATATCAAAATTCGCAGAAGCTCCAGGAGATTCCTTCGCTTCCGGCTGGGAGCCAATCCTTTCCAACTCGGAGCCCTACCCTTTGGTCTCACCACAGCCCCAGGGTGTTTACCACGGTTATGGCAGTTGTAGCAGCTCACCTGAGGCTTCAGGGGATTCAGTCGTTTCCTTACCTAGACGACTGGTTCCTTGCTGCTGCCACCAAGTGTCTACTTTGCATGGCCAGAGACTCCTTCCTGCATCTTGCAGTCAACCTAGGGATTACCATCAACATCTCCAAGTCCCACTTGAACCCGACACAGACCTTGGAATTTATAGGGGCACAGCTGGACACACTACAACTGCAAGTCTTTTTCGCACTAGACAGAGTCCAGAGCCTACTGGCCCATGTATCAGTAATCCTCGGCCCCGGGCTAGCAACGACTAGCGATGTTCTCCACACCCTAGGCTCCATGGCTGCAGCAATCTTGATCCTTCCCCGTGCACGCCTTCACATGTGGGTGCTTCAGTGGACCCTGGCAGTACAGTGGTCTTGGCTAGACCTCCCCATGGACTATCCAACAAGAATCAGCAGAGTCTGCAAGATGTCTCTCTTGGTGGTTCCAATCGCCGGAAATCTTCACAGGTCGACCCTTCATAACACCCACAGCCCAAGCCACAATGACCACGGATGCCTCCCAGCTCAGGTGGGGGGGCACTATTTGGGGAGGCCGGTCCAAGGCACGTGGTCCTAGACAGAGACCAGATTGCATATCAATGTTCTGGAGATTAGGGCAGTGCTTTTAGCATTGCAAGCCTTTCACGCTGTTCTTCCCCTGGGGACGGTTGCAGTTCAAACAACATGTCTGTTTGGTACATCAACAAACAAGGAGAAACCAGATTTTGCCCTCTGTCGCGAGGCTGAGTGTGTGGGAGTGGCCGATTCTCCACCAGTCTGTTTCTGATTGCAACGCACATTCCGGGACGCTCCAACATTTTAGTGGACAGACTGAGTCGGGCTATTCTAATGCCATATGAGTGGTCTCTGAAGCAATCTGTAGTGGAGGAGATCTTCCTTGCGTGGGGTCAGCCTTGCTGTGATCTCTTCACATCTCCTTCCACCTCAAAGTGCAGTGAGTTCTTCGCTCTGATCCCCTCACCAGGGGACTTCCCCAGAGACGCTCTTATCCATGCTTGGCCTCCTGGGTTTACTGTATGCTTACCCCCCATTACCTCTCATTCCGAAGTATCTTCAGAAAGCTTGCTGACTTCAATAGCACGTATTTTAGTTTAATTAATTGATCTGATTGTAGTGGATGTCTTTGTAAATACTTTAGTTGTTTTGTTGAATATTATAATAATACCTATTTTTAATTACTTGTATAAAATTGTTATGATATTTCTCTTGTATGTTAAAACAATAAGCCTGTTTTGAAAAAAAAAAAGAAAGCTTGCTGACTGGGATGCAAAGTGATCCTCATTGCCCTTTTCTGGCCTCAAGTGCGGTTCCCCTTCCTCTGGTCTCATGTTTTAACTCCTCGTTTTCTGGATCCTTGCCCAGATCTCATATCTCATCCCTCTGGCATCTGTCCACCCGACCTGGACAGCCCCAAGCTGACTGCTTGGTTGCTCCAGTTCCCCTGATTGCTAGGACTCCCGGTCTGTCATCTTCAGTAAAGATTATTCTGGTGGCATCCCATAAAGCTTCCACTTGGAAGGTTTATTGCAGCAAATGGAAACGCTTCTCTATTTGGGCTTCTCAGAGGAACCTATATCCCTTTACAGCCCCAGTTCCTGCGGTGTTGGAGTTTTTGTCCAATATTTTCCAACAAGGGGCTAGTTCTACCACGGTAAAAGTACAACTGGCGGCCATCTAATTTTCATGTCGGCGAAAATATGAATGCTCTGGCCTCTTTGAGACTGTGTAAAGCTTTTCTGAAAGGCACCTTTCTTTTACGTCCTCCAGTTAAAAATTCAGTCCCTCTTTGGGACCTTACCCTAGTTCTGCAGGTGCTCGTTGCTCCCCCCTTCGAACCAGCAGCGTCAGTAGGTTTGAAATTTTTATCCTGGAAGACAGCTTTCCTAGTGGCTATTACTTCGTCCAGAAGAGTTTCTGAGATCCAAGCTTTGTCTGCCGTGCCCCCTTACTTGATCTTTCATAAAGACAGGATTTCGCTCCACACAAACCCTTCTTTCTTACCGAAAGTTGCCTCTGAATCAAATATTAATCAGACAACCTGCCTTTTTTTTTCCAATTTTCAGAACAAGGGTGAATATAAACTGCATTTGCTAGATGTTCATAGACTGCTTCATTTCTGTTTACATAGGACTAAACCCTTTTGTAAGTCTGACCAGTTATTCATGTCATTTTCTAGACCCTTTTTGAGCAAAGCCATATCCAAGGTCTCCTTAGCTAGATGGATAACACAATGTATACTGCAAGTCTATAAGGACAAAGGTCTGTCCCTGTCTTGTCCTGTTAAAGCTCATTCTACCAGACCTGTGGCAACTTCTGCTGCTTTTTGGCCTAGGGTTTCACTGGATATCTGTGCAACAGCGATCTGGGCAAGGTCACATACATATAAGTTGGATTTGATCTCTAGAGGGAGAGCTTCCTTTGGCTCTGTGGTGCTCAGCAATATCCTTCCATGAGGGCCTCCCAGGAGATTTGGTAGCTGGGGACTCTGTCCCACAGGTTGCAGATAAATGAAGTTAACTACTTTAGATAAAGAAGTTATGTACTCACCATAACATTCCATCTGAGAAGTTATACTTCATTTTCTGCAACCATCCTGCCCTCCTTCCCCTGAACCTGTTCTAGGTTAGCACTGTTATTGAGTTGCTGATAGTTTGGATAGTGGCAAACTCGATCTGATGGACGGTAGGAGATGAGGGATTATGGGTAAGGGGAGGAGCTTGGAGCAGATGCTTGGAAAAATGTTGCCGGCTCGGATCCAGTATGGATCCGAATACCCACAGGTTGCAGAAAATGAAGTGTAACTACTCAGATGGAACATTATGGTGAGTACAGAACTTCTTTTTTTTGGTGTCCATCACTTCTGCAAGAAGGGTCCCTGAACTGCAAGCTCTTTCCATTAAGCCCCCTTTGGTGTTTCACAAAGATAGGGTCTCCTTACGGACAAACCCTTTTAATCCCTAAGGTGTCTTCTCACGCCAATATTAATCAGTCCATTGAATTACCGGTTTTCTTCCCTAATTTTTCTAACAAGGCAGAGTACAAATTTCACCAACTGGATGTACATAGACAATTGTGTTTTTATCTGGACAGAAAGATTTCAAGTCAGATCAATTGTTTCCTTTTCAGGTACTAGGAAGGGCCTTCCAGTTTCTAAAGTCACATTATCTCACTGGATTTCCAGCTGCATTTCCTTTGTCTATTCATCCAGTGGCAAAGATCTCCTCTTCAAGGTGAAGGCTCATTCTATGAGGTCTGTATCTACCTCAACAGCTTTTCAGGCAAAAATTCCAATAGATAATTGTGTTGCAGCAACATGGGCTTCACCTCATACATTCATTACTCACTACAAATTGGATTTGGCTTCCAGGAACAGGTCTTCCTTTGGTTCCACAGTACTCAGGAGCATTTTCCAATGAGCCCCCCAAGATGAAGGTGCTAGGGATGCTGTTCCAGGTGTAAGAATGAAGACGAGATGGGACTACAGAGCATAAAGAAGTTATGTACTTACCATAACGTTCAATGTTTAGTCCATCTCGCCCTTCATTCTTACAAACCCACCCTCCTGCCCCCTTCCTTGAGAACCTGGGGGGTAGTGTATCTACTGCCTTTTTATGTTTGGTCCTTTCGACTTGGTTTGTTCTTTGTCTCTATATGTTTCTCCTAGCAGCAAACAAGATCTGGGTTATGTTAGTGATGCATTATGGGATACCTCTTAGCCAAGAGCCAACCAGAAGTTTTTGAGCTAAAGTATGGCCGAGTTAGAACCGAGGTTCGGCTCTGATCCCAAGTGTAAGAATGAAGGGCGAGATGGACTACAAACATCAAACGTTATGGTAAGTACATAACTTCTTTTTTTAAAAAGCTGTCAGTAAAATGACAGTAGGATAGGTCTTTGACTGTTGTGCAGCCGCAATGGGTCCAAGAGGTGGGGCACACATTTTTGTTTATCTTGGGGATACCAAATGTCTAGAGCACCCTGGTTTTACCAATCTAAGAAATTCCTGTTAGTTGCTCCTTGCAGCAGGGAATCAAATAAGGAAATATCTAATCTTATGTCAATCTTCACGTAATACTGTGGTCTCTGTTCCGAGCTTCAGAACTGACTCTACCATTTACTTCAGCTCGTGCCTTTTTAAAAAACATCTTTCCTGTCCGTGTGTTTGAGACTTTAAGCGCTAAGGCTACTTTTCTGGTGTGGCTGATCAAGCCAGAGGTGCCCTTTTTTTAGATTTAAGAGGTTCCAGAAGTGTGACAGGAAAATGCCCAATTCAGATGAGCATGCTCTGTGTGTGTTTTTAAAATAAAGGGTACCAACTGTGGTAGCCGGAAAATACCTAAACAGGTAAACAAAGTACTAGCAATGGTACACAAGAGAAATCTACCTAAAGGTAGAGGAAAGGGAGAAAAATCACTCACCCGCACAGAAAAAACGAGAGAAGTGGGTAGAAAGACAAAGTATTTAGGAAGAGAAATGTAGATATGCACGAAGAAAGCTTAGAGAAATCCGAGCAAAAACTTGCACAAAAATAACTGCCAAAGCTTGAGAGAGGTTGGACTCATCTGACACGAAGCGGCAAATGAGATCGGAGGTAATTTAGAGAAGAGTATTATGGTACGAGTCTAGCTTGAGAGTTTGGAAGGTGTAACCTGAAGTAAATTGCAGAGTGGGTTCCGAGGCTCAGAACTGAGCTTAGTCAAGGATTAGTGAAGACTGACAACACAGATGAGAACATTGTGGTAAGACATAACTTCTTTTTTTTGTATATGCTATATGAATCTCATTCAAAGAGACAGTAGAATATTTTTTCATTATAGAACATGTTAGGCATTTTACCCAAGTATGTCATGTTTTCCACGACAGGCCCTCCAGCCTTATCTGTTTTCATAATATTTTTTGGAGGATAAAATCTTCAAAGGTTCCCATTATTTGTCTGATTTTTAATAATTTTCATGCTTTTCTGAAAAAAAAAGAAAAAAAAAACATCCTTCACAGGGTTTAAGTGAATGAGTAATGGGATTTAAAGGTGGGTTATATAAACTCAGTACCCCAAATTCACTAGTAAAACCAGTAGTTGTCCTTTTGGTTCTTAAAAATATACACAAACTTTCCCCTTTAATCTGAGGAGCAAAAGTAAAATCTTTTTGAATAAGATTAAAATGCTTCTTAGTTGTCACTGTAGTTAAAAATGTTGCAACCATAAGTATGTAAAATACAATCACATTGATCACCAAATGTAGCTTCAACCAATAATCTATTCATTTTTGAGACCCTTTCCCTTGTACTCATTTTTCTGCAATGACAGGGGTGGGGTTCAGAACAGAAAGTGTAGTTTGAGCTAACCTTCCTGAGCGGAGGAAAATTTGAGGTAGCCTCTAGATGTGAAAATCATTGTCATTAGAATGTTCTTGAAATGTTACTCCTGCCTTGGTGCTTTCATTGTCCTGTCGAGAATTGTGTATTGCTTCACCTTAATTCTCATTGTAATGAACAGCCCAACTAATTCTGGTGTAAACTGGTGGAAAGGAGTAAATCAGTCCCATGTTCATAATCCTTGGTATCCCTATCATTTCTTACCTTTTACTTATCAATCACAATATCAACATGCTTATCACCTTTTTAAAACATTTCTCAAGAAAAGATTAAAGGAGTCCTTTTTAATATTCACATCTAGAATATTAAGTTCTTATATTAAACTATTGATCATGCTTTTGTCCCAGATCAGAAGTTCCATAAATTCCAATCCATATCGATCAAACAGGTTCACTAATTCAAGTAACCACGAACTATGTACACCAGTAAAACATGTAGAAAAGGCTCTTCTGAGGTCGCTGGAATAAATTTTATTCACCACACACCAAAATAATCCAATAGAAAAAGACGAATGAAATACAAAGTTCTAAAACATAAAAGTACTTGGCGCTTTCACCCTGAATCACTTCTGGGCATCTTCAGAGTACTCTGTGTCCAAAGACGTGTCTAGGACATTTCTCCCTGGGCCTGTGCTGCAAATGGGCTCTGTTCTATTCAGACATTCCCGGTCAACAAATAATGCATAAAATAAATGTGATTTTTTTTAAAGAGGTTTTGATTGGGTAAATATTTGTATATATTTTAATATAGAGGAGGGATAAATTCATGCCCTGAAGTCTGTTTTAGGAGCACAAGGTTGTTAAATAAAATTGTTTTTGGAACCCTTACTATGGGTTTTCTGACTTTTCACAAACTACTCTGGGACTATTATAGTTTGTGTGTTCTTAGAGTATATTGCCTTTATTTTGTTTTTCTACTTTTTCTTGCGTTTTTTAGCTGCTTTGCAAAACCTCGTGAAGGAGAATGCCCCAACCTTTACCAGGGTTCTTCTGAACTGAAGAAAGTCTCCCTTATTTTTTTAGAATATCTTCACTGCAGTTTCTTAAATGAGTGTTCTTGTCTTCTTTTGGGACTATGTAGATATATCTCCTACTACCTTTCCCTTTTCTCCCCTAGTCTGTCTGGAAGCTATTTTTCTCCTCCCTGTCCTCTTCCTATCAAGAATACTTGTAAGATTTGTCACTTTACACAAGTAATACTTCACTGCAGTCCTCATTTATTTTGTCCTTTTAAAATACTATCCAAGTCATTCTGTAGTATACCTAGGTTTTGAAACTTGTACTGTTTGATTCACAATTGTATAAATCCTCCACCCTCGGGCTCATATTTTTATACACAGTCTTCCATCCCTTCTTTACATTTTTTTTCTCCCTTCTCTTGCCTTTTATTCTTCTCTTGTAGTTAGTCTGTTTCTCTTCTGTGGTGGCCCTTAACATCTCTAAAGGTAGCACTAACTTGATGGTCCAATTAGTCTGTCATCAGCACTGCTGTACTTTAGTCAGACATGAAGCCAACTCCTTCTTGCATCTGTCTCCAAATGGCCTGAGTATCTTCTCTCTCCTCTAGTTGCTTAGAGCTGCTAGCTCATGGTATGCGTAACACTTTTGAGATGGCCACTGATTTTAGACCGATTTACTAGTGTCCTTGCTTTTGTCTTGTGGCCTTCTATCCATTCTGCTACAGCACAAGGTCTTGTGAACACACAAGGCTTACCCTGACCTTTGTGATTACTGTGGTCAGGGCATGGGCTTGCTTAACTAGGTTCATCCAGGAGATTTTCTGCTTTGTCTACATCTGTCTTAATCCATCGACAGGGCACCCATTGTCTTTTCCCAACAGTCCTCCAGTCTATCTCCTCCTTGAATTCTTGCTTATATATGCTGACATCTGCCTTTCTCACAGGTTTCTGCTTTCTATTTTTTTCTCAGTCTTTTGCCTTCTCCCTCCTCCCTCCTTCAGGGGACGAAGGAGGGAGAAGGCACAGGTTTCTGCTTTCTATTTTTTTCTCCTTGTGCCTTCTCCCACCTTTGTCCCCTGAACACCTGTTAACTTTGCTCTTTGTCCTTTAATTTTTACTCCTCCACTGTTCTTTTTAGTAGTCTTTCTCCTAGTCCTTCCTTCCTTAGATTTCCTTGCTATGTCACTCACTTGACCCTTTGATCATCCCTTTCCATTTAGTCTCGTGTTCCCAGTCTTCCTTCTTTGTAGCTTTTCTTGCTCATTTTCTCCTTGCTCCTCCCTTCTATTCAGCATTACTTTTTTAGGACTCTGAATTATTTACAGCTATTGTGTCCTACATTTAGATTCCTTATCTCTCTCCCAACAGGCGTTTAAACCACATTGCATTCTAGACTTTTCGTCCTTCCACTTCTGTTCCTTCATGTCCTACCTTATCTTGCAGCCTACTTTGCACCCCCCCTTTTTTCTTCATTTTGCTGGTGTATGTCTTTGTCCGAACTTTGTTCACCTACCTGGACCCAGTATGTGCAAATAGAAACTTCTTTTCCTGGATTTGGATTGCTGTGGCTTGTATTAGAGGAAGCTGCTTGTTTGATCCTGTGGTTCTTTCTGCTTTCCAACAAGCATATCTACCTGTCTGTTGCCATTCTTTACATGCTTGGATATGGTTGGCAAGGGAGCCTGCCTGCTGGATATGGCACTTTTTTTTTATCAGCTGCTGCTGCTTTAGTAAAATCTGTTGTATGTCCCTGCATTCTGACTTTGAGCAATTATTGCATTCTGCCCAAATTTGACTACAGTATTTTTCATGGAAGTATGCCATAGTGCTTGAAATTGGAGAACGAAAGTATGTAGGGCATCTCTTCTCTATACCCCATCTTAATCTCATCTCCGTGTGTTGCTGCTAATTGAAATATCAGTGGCATCTGTCTAGTTGTAATGCCCGAATCTGTCTGGTTTTACTTTTTTTCTCATGACTTTCATGTCTAAATAAAGACAGCACTGTTTTGCTGATTGGTTGTGGATGTTTTTTCGTAGCAGTTAATTAACAGTTGATTTTTTTTTAGGCAGTTTCTTCATTTTGCCCATTGTGGGTTGTGTATCGGTGACCCACAGTTTTCATTTTAGTCAGGCTAAAGAGGGGACTCAAACTGAACGATGTCTGCATTAAGAAATAAAATCAGATGGGACTGGCCCAAGATACATATGTAAAGGAGTCCAGGTTTGTAAAATGGAACTGGTACTGTTCAAGAATGTAGAATTTTATCAGCAGGTCCTTTGGCTTCAGAAAGAACACTGGATCCGTTGCCGTCCAGGGGCTGAAATTAATACTAATGTATGATGTGGAATTGGCGTCTTGTTTCTTGTGTTGCAAAAGTCCTTTACAGTCATGAGACATTTTTTATCTCAAGCTTGCCCTACCAGCTGTCTGTGGTTCTACTACTGTCTCTTGGGCAGTAGGATGGAGTAAGTGGATGAATATGCTACTGTCGGCATCACTGAGGAAATGTACAGACCAGAGTTCTGTTCTTGGCTTTTTTCCTGTTTAGTCTCTGGTAGGCTCGATCTCTTAGGAAAGACTATTGAGATGTCGAGTTCTTCACAGTATAACAGAAACATAACTTGAGTTTACTTTAACCTGCTCAGATACCTGAACTTCTTTCACGTTTGTTTTAAAATATTGTCTCGAGCTAGGATTTTTATGCTGGTATATTGGTGAGTTCTGGATCTTCCAAGTTTAGTGCG
Source organism: Protopterus annectens (assembly GCF_019279795.1). Classification (NCBI taxonomy): domain Eukaryota; kingdom Metazoa; phylum Chordata; order Ceratodontiformes; family Protopteridae; genus Protopterus; species Protopterus annectens. The sequence continues at coordinate 233,960,377 of NC_056733.1, read as the reverse complement.
CCTCAGTGGAGTGAGGCTGATATTAAATTGCCTGTCACCGATTTCTCTCGGCAGCACAGAGTTAAAATAATGCCGAAGGGAAAATGGAGCCCCACCTGGAGTAGAGGTGCAGCAGGAGCCCCACTAAATTTAAAAGGCTTGATATGTACATCTGAGAATGTTAGCTTGGTCAACTACAATTTGAGCTGTTGTGACAGGGCATGTGATAGGATTCATAGTAATTTCATTCCCTTGTGCAAACTTGCTAGTGTAGTAGAGGGGAAAGCAACTGTAATGGTCTTTGAACTCAATTTTCTTTTGTTGGGAGGTGCAATAAAGCTGATCTATGGATTCCCTAAGCTTCTATACAACTGAAAATTTTCAGAAGGTCTGTCCTTGAAATGCTGCCACCTTTTGCCATTTTTACATTTCTGTAAATTCTTGTATCTATAAAATAATTTGCCACTTTTTAAAAAAAAAACATTTTCAGGGAGTGTTGCTGGCATAATTATCTCTAAAACACCATTAGAAGTGCTTCCACAGTCAGTGGAGCAACTGCATTTTAGACTTTGATGAAAAAATTAAGTTTGTTTTCTAAAGTAGTTAGCCACATGTGTAGCACTGTTGAATTTCAGCCTCTATGCAAGTTGTGTATCAAGCGACTGGAGAACAGCTACAGTCATTGCCCTGCAAGAAGGGAGAACCTTCCCCAGATCCAGGCAGTTACACACCCATAAAAAAAACGTGGAAAGGTGGAATTCACTCAAGATATAAGGAACCTCCAAACACTGGACCCATCTCAATTTGGGTTTGTCAGGAGCAGGTCATGCTTACTCAACCTGGAGGATTTTTTAAAAGGTCACCAAAGCAATGTATGAAGGCAAAATGGTACACCCTGTATACATTAACCTGGCCAAAGTTTGACAGTTCCCCATTCGGACATAGTAAAAAAGCCAAATAAACTGGAAATAAACCCCTTTGTCATTTGTCACTTGCTGGATTGCCAGCTGGCTCACAGGTAGGGTGCATTCCATCAAAATAGGAGAGGTTAACTCCACAAAGACCAGTCACTGCTGGAGTCCCTCAAGGTTGTGTGCTGGGACCTCTCCTGCTTGGCATCTTTGGCATCTACTGTTCTGAAGTAAGAACCAGTAACCGAAGGGCACTGGCTTTCTAAGTTTACAGATTGACTGCAAGCTAGGTGCAGCCATTGGCTCTCCAAATGACTTAGCCACCTTGCAAGAAGGTTTTGTCTCAAAGTATCTGGTGACAAATTCATGGACTGAAACTAAATGCTAAAAGATGCAGTAGTGTGCCCTTTGGGAAGTAGTCTACTCCAGGGAGTTAACATATTGACAATACATCCCTAAGAGTTGGTCCAGTTCAGGATTTGGGACCTTACATGGGCAGTGATCTAACACTTGTCACAAAGGCACATGCTGGTCAAAAGTCCTTTCTGTATTCCACGGCTTATAAAGAGGGATTTTTTCTAGGTTTACCAATGTCATTGTCCCTTTTACTCTGCCCTGAGGCCGATCCTTGAATATAATGCCCCGTTTGACCTGTATCTGTCCAGATGCATGCAGTAACTGGAATGTCCAGAGATACCTTATTAAAAGGACACAAGGCCTAAACCTGTCCTATGTGGACAGTCTCAAAGCCCTGTCACTACGCTCTGTATCCTACAGACTAAGAGGTAACCTGTGTCTGGCATATAAAGCATCCCTTCAACCAATTATTGATGGATTTGCTGCACATAAAGTCAAATGGCCTCATAAATACTCTATCTGGGGATCTAAACCTCTTCTGCAACATCAACAGAACAGTTTGAAGGGACGGGCATATCGCAGAGGATACAGCTGCTGTGGAACCGACTCCCCATCCACTTGAAACAAAGTTCATGTCCATATTGAAACAACTTGGATCTGTGGATGGGAAACTGAAAAACTTATCCCAGGACTGCCTCCTGTGCTATTAATGGACAGATGCAGTTCTTAAAAGCTTTATCCCATACATGGGTCCCCTCAAATTGTGTTTGGTATGATCCTATTTGTTGTAATTAGGGGTAATATATAATTCTCAATGATGGAACCGGTAAGACTAGTATGTAACCAAATGGGATAGGTTATTTTTTTAAAACAAAAAACATCTTTGCCTATGTTGTAAGTGGTCATTTTAATCGTACATTCATATAAATAAAAACAAACCATATTGACATAATCCCAGTTGCAGCCATTTTGCATCACAAACCATGCTGGCACAATTTTAGTTGCAGACTTTATGTATCACTTATAAGCTGCCCAATCATGGTCTGCCAAACATTGCATAGCTCATTCAAATACTGTCTTATTTTAAACCTCATTACTCCCATGTATGTATTGTTCCTACAATTCCCATTTTCTTCCATATGCAAGTTGTTCCTACCCTTTTCTAAAGATCCCAATTCCAATTTTATCTTGCTATGTTCACTACGTCTAGTATAGTTTTAGACCTAATTTCCATTTTCTAGTAATGGCTTTTTTTTTTTGTAGCCACCGTAATAACTCAGCAAGGCCTTAAGTATGTCTATGCAATTCTGATTCTGTATCATAGCTTAAAAATCATTTCCCTAGTTGCACCAGTTTTCTCACCTAGTATCTCTGATAGAGTAGTCTGCAGGGACTCTTTTATAAATGCCAACTCATTGCACTCCTAGAAAATATTCCCAGTTACCTCTTCCCAGTCAACTCCAACATTTGCTGTTTACCTTAGGCAAATTTTCTGGAGTCTACTTTGGGTATAAAAATATCTGTAAACATTTCCAAGCAAAATTCCTAAGTCTTCTAGATTTTGTTGCATGCTTGGGAGGTAAACCTATCCCCCCATTTTTTTTTTGTGAATTGCTTATCCAATCTCTCCTCCCAGTCCTTTCTACGATGAAATATTTTGTATGCAGTACTGTTTGCTGAAACTCTGTACCCATCCTTGATAGCGAAGACCATCTCTAACCTGTAAACCAAATAAATTCTTTATCTTCCCATTCTATTACCTTTTCCTGTTTGTTTCCAGTACCTGGTTCCTTGGCCAATTTTCTCCAGTAAATTCCATCCCCCCTTGCCTATTGTCTGTAATTATTTGCAGTCATCCATATTGGCAGATCTCCTTTTTTCCATTCCTGTGTTGGCTTAATTCTTAGAATTTTCTGCTGCTTTATGAATATGAAAATCTGTATGATATTCAAAAGTTTGCATCCAAAATCCAAGTTTGTTTCTTGAGCTTCCTCTGTTTCATCATCCCTTTCTGTTTTGAATTATGTTTCTGCTTGTGCTGTGTAGCTCTGAAATACCTCTTCAAGTTGGGTAAAATGGAATAGGCTATTTTGAGCACAAAAAGGAAATATTTAGGCTTAAAATGGCTTGCACGAGCAGCTAGCCTAGTACTTATCTATGAACCTGTAAGTTAAGTTTCCGTATATAAAAAGAATCAAAGGTCAGTTGATGCAGAAATGCATTCATAGGCCTAAAATCATATTTTTTGTCCTAGTCCTTTGACCATCTTTATCCATTTGGATTTACCCAGTAGTTTCCCAGTCCACTGAATGTTCAGCCAGTTTTGAAGCGAGTATTATCTGGAGGAGAGCTGTCATTCAGACAGCCTTGATGGTAGTTTGTCCTTGCTGGCTTCCCACCTATGAAGTCCTGTATGTGTGGCCTGACTTTTCTCTTGGTTTGAGGAGGGTGAGGTGCCGTTCGTTCAACCTTCAACGAAGGCACGCCCATGTATGCATGTCTTTCGAACGCCCACCCAACCGCAGGGAGGACATGCAGACTCCACACAGAAGGCACTCCCTGCACTCTACCCCAGAATCGAATGGGAGAACCTCTTGCTGTGAGGCAACAAGCTACCACTGCACCACCGCAGATTATACACATATATATTATAGATGTACGTGCAAATATATATACAATACATATACAATACATATACACACATACACATATATATTATACATGTATATGCATATATATTATACATATATATTATATGTGTATACATTATACGTATACACGCACATATATATATTATACGTATACACGCACATATATATATTATATGTATACATGCACATATATATATTATACGTATACACGCACATAAATATATTACACATATATTATATATATATATATATATATATGTGTGTGTATATATATATATATATATATATATATATATATATATATATATATATATATATACACGCACACACACCCATATATATATATATATATATATATATATATATATATATATATATATGTGTGTGTGTAATACATGTACACACACACTTCACCGAAACGCTAGAAGACCGACACGCTACAGAAGGAGACGAGAAGACCGACGACTCAGATGACCGACAAGGTGAGAACCCAACGGACTCGGTAAGTGTGCGATAGAGTGAGGGATTTAGTGTTATGGAGCGGACAGGTAAGTGTGCGATAGTGAGGGACTGTAGTTTTAGGGGCGGGTTAAGTGAGTTAGGGTTAGGGTGCGGGTAGGGTAAGTGTGCGATAGTGACGGACTATATGTTTAAGGGTGGGTTAAGTGAGTTAGGGTTAGGGTGCAGGTAGGGTGTGTGTGCGATAGTGACGGACTGTAGGTTTAGGGGTGGGTTAAGTGAGTTAGGGTTAGGGTGCGGGTAGGGTAAGTGTGCGGTTGTGTCGGACCTTAGGGTTAGGGTTTGGGTTAAGGTTAGTGCATGTATAGTTGTGTGTATTGTCGGTATTGTGTGTTGTCGGTCTTTTGGTGTCGGTGTTTTGGGTGTCGGCGTTGTGGCGTGTCAGTGTAGTGAAAGGGATCTGTGTGTGTGTGTATATATATATATATATATATATATATATATATATATATAATACATATACAAATACATATAATACATATACAAATACAATCTGTGTGTATGTGTGTATATATATATAATGTAGAAAGATATAGAAAGGGATATATAGATATATATATTTTATCTATATATAGCGGAGGGATATATATCTAATCTGTATATAGATGGATATATATATATATATATATATATATATATATATATATATATATATATATATATATATATATATGCACATCCCTTTCTATGTATAGAATTTATATAAATATGTGAGTGGGAGTAGCTCTATGGGTATTATATATACGCTATATATGTGTATATATATAATTTTTTTAATCACTTGTAGTCTTTGGCTGTTTTGAATGGTTTTGCAGCCTATAAATGTCAGAAGGCAGTTCTGACCTGAATTTAACCTTTACTTCCGATGACCATATCACTACTGCAGAGATAAATTTTTCAGGACCAGACTCCATGGATAAGTGCCTCCTATTTTGTACAGCCTAATATTTAGGGAAATCGGACAACAGAATATCAAATGTGTTTGCCTGTCAAAAAAAAAGTAAATGTGTATACATTTAACATAACAGCTTTGCAGAAAAATGACTGTCCATTATTTCAAAAGAATACACTAAGATAAATGAGCAGTTTTTGTTAGTGTGAAAAAAAATTGCACATTAACTAAAATGCAAGATCATAGCATCCATATGGCTTTGGTAAGATATAGGGTTTTTACTTCTGATGTAATGGTGACTTACTATAGAAGGATTTTAGGGTATTGTAGTCTTACTTTTTAGAAGTTCTGCACACCTTCCACAGTGGAAGACTACAGTGCATAAGAAAAACACACCCAAAAATGATTTGATGTGTGTGAAAGCAAATCTCCACCCCCCCCTTTGATATTTCGTTATTAGACTTGTAGGCAGTAGTAGTGGGTTGTATGATTACCGAAGCAGCTAGAATTCTTGCCTGTTTTATACTTGGACATTTCAGTGCAAGGTTATGCAGAATTTGACCATTTAGTTTTAATTGCTGCAATACATGGCATGTTGGGGTAAGTAGAATATTTAATACTTTTCTTGGAAAAATATGCAGGGTTTTTACTTTTGATGCACTGACTTTCAGTAAAATATTATAGGCCATTGTACGTGACATAATGAACAGTCCAACACAGTATCCCCAACGGAAATGAAGTTGTAATGCAAACTATCAGACTGTAACAGTAAACTCTGAACCACAGAATCCATTGCCTCTGTCATCTCTGCCCCCACTTAGCAAGTCACTTGTTAAATTTCCAGGTGGTAGCAAGAAGGTGTTTAGCTACAACATGCAAGGCCCCAGTTCCAGTTTGTTTCAGTGCACCACTGTGCTGGATTTGACTCAGACACATTAGTTGCTAAAGCTTTGGCTTGTTAACTTTGGCATTTTACAAAGGAGGAAATGTATCACTGCTGGTTATGTATAGGATTTTTACTAATGTGCCAGGTCTGTTTACTTGTTTTCTGAGTAGAAGTCCAGCAGAGCACACCAGTGGAAACAGTGTAATGAAAAATGCCAGTTTGGCAGTGGAAACAGTGTAATGAAAAATGCCAGCTTGGCAGTGAACACCACTGTCAATGGATCTGGTGCCAAAGGGGGGAAAAAAGGCCATATGTCATTATTCCCCTTATCTCATGATACTTCATTCTGAAAATTTCAGGCAGTAACAATTGGGTAGTCGGCTAAATATACTTAAGACTCTTATCAGAGGACAGATTTCCACACTGTGCTGTGGACCAAGGGAAAAGATGACCGTCCGGAATGAATAATTTAAGTTTTATTCCTCTAAGTCTGCATAATAAACTTGTAAAAAGATTTTGTGCCGAAAGCACTATTGGATATGAGCAAGTAACAAAAAATGTCTAGTCAAGAAAATTCCCTATGTGATTATATTTCCTCTTGAAACAAGCAGAATCTAAAAATTGTGTTGCAGATACCCTGTTGTACAGCAAGCTGTCTTGCTTAGCAGTGGGAGGGTATCTGTAGAATCTTCTGTAAGAGGGTACAGCTCTGAAAAATAGGTTGTCATACAGAATTTCCTACAGTGGATGCACTGTAATATCTGCATTTGTGGCAAGTTCCTAACACAGCTGTGCTTTATGGATTCTCATTTGCATGTGAAAACAATCTGTCTTTTTAATGGAGTATAGTTTTTCTCTTTTGGACTTGGGGTTGCAAACTTTGTGAAATAGTCTACTTCACTGTGGTTTTCTTTGTCTCTTGGGAAGAAGGGATTGCTATTAACCCACAGGGACTACCCAACAATTAACATTTAATTTTGGGATAATAGTATATCAGAGTTGCTACTATCTGATCACAGGATATTCAGAGCAGTTAGTGTGGAGACTGGAGTTGTACAGTTTTTGGGTCCAGTAAACAAAAACCTTGTCCGAGAACCATTGTGAGGAAAAGTGGAGGGTTGATCCCATACTGTAAGAATTAACTGAATTGTAATGACAGTTTTTAACTGTTCTGTTATATTATTAATTTTATTGCTTTACTTATTCTACAAGTAGTTTGTTTTTATTTCTAGATGTAAATCCGGATTCACCTGACTACTATTTGATTGGCCACTGCATTGATGGTCGTGTTCTGTATCCTGCAACAGGGTACCTAGTTCTTGCTTGGAGAACACTAATGAGATCTCTTGGTACCACAATGGAGCAGACAGCTGTCATGTTTGAGGATGTGACCATTCATCAAGCAACCATTCTTCCAAAGACAGGTAACTACATCCACGTAAAGTGCAGCAGGTTGGTCATGCCAAGTGTCATTCTAATTTTGTACTGCCAGAGATATCCAACATTTTCATGTACTGATGCATACTGTTATGGGTAAATTTGTTTATCTTGCTGGAGGTCCTGGAAGGAAAGCGCCACAAATGTTGGACACAAGTCACTTCTACTTTTGTAGTAAGTATATATCTAGATAGAGATATGAAAAGTATGAATTATATCAGATGAACAGCTCTGATGCTGGCTACGTAGCAATGAAATGTGCAATGGAGCGGTGAAGAGCATGTGTTTTATGTTGCACCTGCAATGCAGTTCCTCCAAATTTTGATAAAACATTACTTTTTAAAGGGGTTGTCGAATTTTGTTTCATGGTTTAACTAACTTGGGAGTAAGTTCCAAACTTTCAATGCAACAACTAAAATCAGTCAGTAGCAGATTACTTCTCCCTGCCAGCATTAGTGAGACATTTGAGGAGCTAAGTTTATTGTACAGGTTTCTGCCATTTCAGGGAGGCTCCTTCTCTGGTTAGAGAGATTTTTGACAGCAAAAATGAGTGCAATTGTCACTTAGTTTCTCGGTTCAGAGCATTTGATAGGTTTTAATATTCTGTTGAAGAATCCAAAACCTGAATTAAATTGGCAGCTTTTTGGGAAGGGTTCCATTTTTCTAGTTTTATATTTTTTTATGACAGACTGCATAAAATTAGATCAAAGAAACACTGTAGGCAAGAGCTGATGATTTACTAACTTTCTACATGATTTTGGAGTGAGGCATGACCTGATGCGGTGAAGGTGCTGTGATGCCAGTGCCCTTGCCCAGCAATCAAGGAGCCTCAATCCTCACCACTAACACCAGAGAGGACATCCCATGTATAATGAAAGGATAACGAATATACGTAGTAAAGTGCAATTTCCCTTAAGAGCACACAGATCACAGTCAGTCCGGGGCTGGTCGCTCCCTTGCTCCTCAGGTCCCCAGTAAGACTCCCCACTTGCACAGCTATAAGGTCCAGATCTTGGCCTAGCTGGTAAGCTAACCTCCAGTATTCTGTCCAACCAGTGCCTCGTGCCCCTGCCAAAGTAGCTGACACATATACACACACACACACACACACACACACACACACACACACACACACACACACACACACACACACACTCTCTCACTTTTGAGATAAGTATTTATACAACTTCACAGACACTCCTGGGAAAGGCTGACACAGATTCTCCAGCTGTGCCCCTTTACCCAGACTATATGGTAGCAATTACTGCCACCATTAGCTAATAATTATCAGCTACCCAAAAGCCCTTAAAAGGGTGTCCAATTATTACTGTGCAATATTATCCAATAGTAGTGTAACTTAAGCAATTAAGGCATATTGGAAGGGCTTAGTAAAAGATCATTTATAAGCATGCAGTGTACTCTAGAGCTTAAATTATCTCTACATAAACCAGCCACAGTGGAAAAGGGCTTAAAAATATTTAATAATAAATATTAAAAACACAAGACAATGCTACTACACCACACTGCTATTCAAGAGTTCAGAGATCACACAAACTTAAAATAATTCCGTAGTACAGTTCTGACATAACAGGGCGGCCACGGTGGTGCAGTGGTTAGCATTGCTGCCTCACAGCAAGAGGTTCTCCGGTTCGATCCTTGGCTGGGGTGCCTTCTGTGTGGAGTCTGCATGTCCTCCCTGTGGTCACGTGGGTTTCCTCCGGGTGCTCCGGTTTCCTCCCACATCCCAAAGACATGCTGCAGGTGGATTGGACACTCTAAATTGGCCCTAGGTGTGCGTGTGAGTGTGCCTTCTGTGGAAGGTTGGGCGCCGGGCTGGCAACTCGACACTGTAAAACTCCACTGCCATTCAATGTGCGGACAAGGTGATCCGCTGTGGCGACCCCTAACCGGGAAAAAGCCGAAAGAAGAAGAAGAAGACAGTTCTGACATAACAGAAAAACACTTAATCTAATCTTTTCTAATGTCCTAGCTATTGCTACAAGAAAACACACTTCTAAGATAACTTAAGAGCATAGGCAGTGCTGAGTTAGATGTGCAAGATCAAAATGCTTACTAATCTCTGGTTCTCACTATTTAAATTGAAACTGCAGTTCTGCTAAGCATTACATCATCTTTTGCACCTTTCTGGTTCCCAGGCCACACAAACTGCATTTACATTCTTTTACACTTAGAGCAATAAAGGACATTCTACATGTAAATTCTGGTCATTAACTTTAGCCTTAAAACAATAGGCAGGATGCCTTCATCTAGCCGGACTGGAGCCGACTTGCAAACATGAAAGGCAGTGATGAAATTTTAATTTCAAAAGACCAACAAGAAATGTTTGATTTAGCTTTCTTTATAGCAGATGGCAATGTTGTTGCATTCTTTTAAATTCAACATTTCACATTTACAAATGATAGAATTTATCTGCACAATTCTATCTGGCTAGGCTGGCAGCCTTCACCCATCTCTGCCAGTCTTCACAGGTGCCATAATTTCACAGTTTTGTGATACTTGAATTCTCACTTCAGCTCTCAGAAGTTGAATGCCTCAATCAGCCATCTCAGGTTGACCCTTTTTTGTTTAGAGTACTTTGGGGTTTGGTTGGGGGAGCTGTGAATAGATTGCTGCAGAATCATCTAGTCTTTGTTGTAAGTGTTTAGAGATAGGTCAGTGGTGTCCAGAGACTACTCTGTAAAGGGAAAACTTATGTCAGATCTGCTTGGACAGTGGTAACAGAATCCTGTTTGGAGTTTTAGCGAATTATATTCTTACTGTTGCAATTTGTGCCAAATGCTCATATCCAGTAGTGCTTTTGGCACAAAATCTTTTTACAGTGAAATAGACTGTGAACACCAGAGGGCCTGCAGAATGTTTAAGGGTCTTTGAGCAAATTCCTTCATACATCTGAATAGTTTAGCTGTTCTATTGGTTTCATTGTTGACTACTTTTATATGAAGACAAGCCATCTTTAGGTGCAACCAATTAATCTCAACAGTTCTGCATATTCTTTGAATAAAATTCAAAAACGTAAAGCTACGATGGCAGGCAGTTTTGTGAAAATGTTTGAAATTATGGCAAGTGAATGAGGTAGTGGTCTCCCCCAGCAGCCTTAATACTTCAATACATTTAATAAAAATCATTTTAGTTTTATGTAAAGGATGCCAGAGCACTTTTTCTTAGGGCAAAAATGCATTTGGTTGGGGGTTGATACAGTGGTTAAGGCATTTGCCTCACAAACACAAAGTACAGGGTTTTTCACCTTTGCAGAAATTGGCTAGGCTTAAAATGGCCCACAGGGGCAAGTAGTCTAGTACTTGCCTGTGAATCTATAAAAGTCTGAATGCATATAAGCTGTTTGGGAGGGGAATAGACAGTAGATGGAACAGACTATCAGTTTAACTGGGAATACAACCTGTAACGTGCTTTAGCATGGATAAGCTTAATTTTAGATTATGTAATGCCTGTGGGTGTAACTGTCAATTTGGGGCAGTTGCTCCTACCTGGAGTTTTAAATTTCATTTGCTGAAAATGTACATTTTGTTTGTTCCAAGTTAATAGAGGATGGAGGTATTCTGAAGATGCATGTAGCTTGATGTCTTTCATTAAATCAAAAAGTCTTAATGTGTTATAGGTTCAAATGGAAAATGAGAAGAAACTATAAAAGATCAACCTGTGTGCATGTAGGACAAAACTGAAATACAGATTCAAAAAGCTGTTGTGTGGGATCAATAGCCTGAAATAGCTATTCTCTCCAAGTTATCTTTGAGTGTAAATGACCTTACAGGTATGGAGAACAGATACTGTTATGAAATACCAGTCCACGTACTTATTTATACTTACACAAAATCAGTGCAGTTTGTTCTGCCAGTTTGTGGTACAGCAGAAAATCTCAGGTTTTTGTGTACAGTCTTAAACTTCTGATTTTTGTCCTTTGCAGTTCATCTAAATAGCAAGTTAAATGCTTTTTTGCCTTTCATTATTTGAGTTAATATATTCCTTCATTTCCTGACCACCTCTGTGTACATTTGATATTTTTTCTTCATTACAGTGAGCCATCTCTGTTACCAGAGCTGAAGCTTGAACTGAGTTTTGCTGACTGGCTTCATGTTTCCCAGTTGGTGGTTTCTTCACCTTTTCTTTTTCTTTCTGGTTCATTTCTTTTTTATTGGCATTCAGAGAGCATACTTACTAGCCCATAACTGACTTTACCCAAAATGACCTTTTCACTGATCCTTTTTTCTCAGTTTGTTTTCACATTGGCAGAGTTGAAATTAAGCGATTTATCAATGTGTACAATCCTCTTTGAAAAGTCCTGTGATTGTTTTCTTTAATAGCATCAGCTTTGTGCTGTACTCAGTTTAACACACTAGTTATTTTTGGTGTATTTAATAATCACCCTCCCAAACTCATTGATTTGCCTCAACCAATCACTGTATAGAATACAATGCTGCTGCAGCACATACCACACAAGGCTAATGTGTAATTTTACAGAAAATGCAGTGTAGATAGTTGCAAAACCAAATATTGATAATAGGGACAGTAAGAGGTTTTCCTTTGTGGAACATTGCGGTTTGATTAATGGAAAGGACAATTTGTGATGGGAGAAAAATTTGTGCAGAATTTTATTGTTGACTTGCATCTGAAAACTAAGCTTGAAACCTTTGCTTTTGTATACACATGGAACTGTAACTGACATTGCTAATCTCTGAATAAGGTGCATTTAAATGGCTGTTCAGTTTGAAGTCCATGGTTTAATCCAGTGTAATCTGCACTTCCTGGCCTAATAACTGATGAGGCAAGCCTAGAAAAGACTATGCACGATTTCACAAAAAAGGCAAGTTCAGGCATAAAATAAATTACATTTAAAGTTGTTTTCCGCATATTTTTGCTTTTAATGTTTGATTGTAGGCAAGAAGAATTCATTTTGGAAAGAAACCTGGATTTTTGGTGAAATTCACCAAGTTGGTAAAATAAAAGTTGAAGAATATGTGCAGTTTTGATCAGGGCATTGAGATGTATAAGTCTGAGGCATGCAGAAGCCCAAATAGTTTCTGGAGGTATTCCAGGTGTTGTATTTGGAGAATTGACTGAGCATCCTCTGAAAGGCACTGTATGGAACTATAAGATGGAGAAGATATTGCTAGTCTGAACTAGTATTGGCAATTATGGGTTAAAAGACCACTTTGCATATCTGACAGGATGAGTAGTTTTAAAAGGGAAATGTGCGAGATGACTGGTGGAATGAAATTGTGAAGGAAGTTGAAATGGGGCTGCTAGGTGTTAGTATTTAAGAACGTTTTTTTTATTTTGCTTGTGTTAACTGGTTTTGTCCAACTGGGTTTAGTCAAAAATGTCGAGTGGCTGGCTGGGTAGAAAAGCTCCAGCATATTACACATTAAGCATCACTTCTCACAAAGATCACTGCTACACTGTGGAATGTATTGTGAAAAATTCGTTATAGGGTGAGGAAAAATTAACTGCTGATAAGGGAAATGAAAAAAAATACACTAAAGCTATATTGAATCAAGACAAATAGTCTTTAGAGGGTAAAGACATTGCACAATTGCCTTTTAGTACATGCAGTAAAAAATTAATGAAATTGTATTTAAATGTACATTTGCTGTTAATGTATTGCACTTTAAAAGTGCAATATAGCCATGCTGTTTGCACACATCTGTAGTGCTTGAAACCAAATTCTGCTTGAAGATGCTTTTCTTAAGTCAAAGGATATTGCATTATTTGGGCTGCCACACCATCCCTAGAAACTTGCAACTGTGGAAAGTGTTTTCTAAAATACACATTTGAAATTAAGAGGATACTGTGGTGGTTCTTTGAGGTTACTATCATAATCCATTTAATACAACTTTGACCTCAAGGACCTTGGCACACTAAATCAGTCTGTCAAGAGCTGCTGCTTTTTCAAATTCGTATTCATTATTTCAGTAATGCTGTCTCCCTCAGCGCCTACATTCCTTTCTGTTGCCTTAAAACTATCTCATCATCAGTGTCTGAACTCTTGTCACGTTATGTGACCCTTGCATTTGAGCTTTAGTCTTACTTTCATACATCCAGCTAGTATGGATCCAATTGGAGTTTTTTGTCCTTCACAAAATTTGCAAGTTTCCTTCGCTATTCAAAAGCTTCAATTTTCCAGCACACAGTCTTACTTAGGTCAAATCTCACAGCCCGTATGTTTCTGCTAGATATTTAACCCCGTCTTTGCTCTTTAAAATCTAAAATGTATTTGCCATAACTTTTTTTTAAATGGTGTCTTTGAATTACATGGCTGCAGTCAACATTTGCAGATATGTTGGTGGACAGGAGAATTAACATCTCACTGCCTCAACTTTTCCATCTATGTGTAAAAAAACTAAGAACAGTAGATTGTTATTTTTTTAGAATGGAGCAATGTCAGCTTTGTGCTTTCTACTTTTCTTCATCAGTAGGCTCTTCAACTCTTCCTCATGTCTGGCTGGCAGTGACATCTATATATCTGAGGTTAATATTCCTGGAAATTCTCTTTCTAGGATCTAGTTAGTCTAGCCTAATTTTTTGCATGATGTATGTGGCATATAAATGAAATGAGTAGGATAACAGTGTATATATAGACTTGTACTCCTTTCCAAATCTTGAACCATTAATTTATTCCATATTCACTTCCAACTACATCTTGTTTTGCACACATTTTGCTTGGAGGCAAATAGTGACCGTAATTCCATTTCAGAACTTGCCACAGTTTGTTTGTAGTCAGTGGCTTGAGTAGTGGGATTAAGTCTTGACTCCTTTACTTTCTCAGTTATCCAGCAAATATTAGTTTGATCTCTGGTGCCTCTGCTTCTGAAAGTTTTGCATCTGGTAGTTGTTGGTCTATATATTTCTTTAGTCAAGTCTGTAAGATCTTTACCATTATCTTGCACGTATGTGAAAAGTGCAGTTGATTATTTGAGCACTTTTTAACATTGCCCTTTTTTGGGATTTGAATATAAATTGACATCTTTCCAGTCTAGTAGCTGCCATTGTATTTTCCAGATTTGTTGGCAGATTCCAAGCAGCAGCGTAATATCATTCTGCAGGATTAAAAAAAAAAATTGCTTGAAATTCCCTCATTTCACATGGTCTTGTTAGCAAAGCTTTCTAGAGACTGATGGAAGCATGTACAGAGATGGAGCTGGTTATAGGAATCTGCAGATTTTTTTTTTTTATTTCAGAAAGCAACAGTAGGATATGTTAAGCTGAAATTATTTAATTTGCTTTTAAGGTGTAAGTGTTTATTTCTAGTAAAAATTCTGTTTAATTTTAAACATTAATGACAAATTATTTTATTTACTTTTGTTTATAGGAGAAGTCTGTACAATTCATGTATATCGAATTTGGAGCACTTGAGCATTTGTATGGCTTATGCCTGTTAGTGACCAAAATTGGTCTAGTTTAAGGGTTAACCGTAATTTCATTTTTCTGGTTAGAAAAGTGTGGCTTTTGGCTGCATTACCTTAAACTGGAGAAGGGGATTGTACTGCAGAGTTCATTTCCCTCACTTCGCGTTTTGAAAGGTAGTGTCTCCACAAGGTATTTTTCCAGGTGTCAGTTACTGTTAAGATGGCTCATTTTGAGGTGGGTGAAATCCTGGGCAGCCAGGAATTATAATTCTGTAGTTTTGCAGTGTTAAGCTTTGGTTGTGGCAGATGTTTGCTATTAAAGCAACATTGTACATTTAATGTATACTCTTCAGGGTCTATTGCCCTTTGCATATTAATTGGCTTATTGTGGTGTGGCTAGAAAGGCCGCATCACCTGCTCACCATATACTTAGTGGTCGTGGATGTTAGTCATTGTGCATCTGTTGTCAGACATTTGTCTTGCTTGACTTCCAAAGCTTTACATGTCTGTAGAGTGGAGTTGATGGCCTCCCTTTACTGAGGATATCAGTAAGTTGCTTAGTAGAAACCTAAATAGCATATACAGTTTTTCAGATCTTTTTGGCTGCAAGAAGTGTTTGCTCTTTCAATCCATTAATTCCTTCTAAGTGACTTCCAGATTAGCATGACAGTTAAGTAGTTGGGAGAACTGTTTTCTGACCCTTAACTGATTACATTATTCTCAGCTGTGATAGCTGTTTGCTAAAATAAAATTATGTGGTCTAGGGGAGCTTTCCCAGACTTAGCAGCTCTGGAAGGCTTCATCAGCAGTTGTTCCCACAGGAGAAATACTCCCAAAGGACTGTAATCTTTAGTGTTTGTGTTCCCTAGGGGAAAACGGCCAGGTTTCCACTTCGGTGCATTGAGCTTTTTCGAAAGAAGACTTCGATGGGCGTGAAGAATTTTGGTCTTGGACCTTGTGCTTTTAGATCTGGCTGAGGAGCGTCTCTACTTCCCACAGTAGACAGCGATTTACTAGCTTAACTAGGAAAGCACATATGAGCAAGTGCCACCACAAAATTGAAAAACTTAAGAGCAGGTGTGTGCCAGACAGTTGTGTACATTAGACTTGCTTGGTTAACTAAAAGCTTTACCTGCGTAACGAAGTAAAATTCTAGCCTATTTTTTAATCTGAGTACTACCAGTGATCTGTGCCTGTTTTGTAGTTTCCTGCCATAGCTACTGTGTCCCGGTTTTCCTTTTGAGCCCAATAGCTCTAGAGTTCTCTGCCTATTATGTAAATTAGTATTTTAGAAGCTCCTTCCACTCTTGTACTGGTGAGGACAAAGTCATATTGGGAAAGCCTTCCCTTTAGACTGAACTTCAGTTACCCTTTTTATATCATCGCAACCACTAGGTGTACACTGCAGTACATACAGTATTAACTCATTTTTTTGAGCTTATTTATGAAATGTATGACCCAGTTCCTCATTTTGTCCTACAAAAAGTAGAAAAGGCTTAGTTGGTTTTAAAAAAATCGTCAAACCGATGCGCTGTGAACCATTGCACATACTTGTACAACACACCAGGTAAGCAGATCTGTTTTCCTATCTTAACCTTTTTACATCTGGCTTAGACTATTGCACCTAAAGTAAGCTCTGGGATCTGCCAGCCATAAATTAGATTGGCTCTAACAGTTCATGGTGAGAGGAAAGCCACTTGCTCTCTCTCTCCTTGCTTGATAATTTCCATTTTGCCAAGTATATAAAGAAAATGTCTCGTTTATTACAATGAAACTGATCCTTTGTTTTTTCTTCTGTATTGTGGATTCCTGTTGTATTAGGAACGTTTATGCTGTTATCTTGGCCTTCTATTATGCTGAGATGCCGACAGCTGTACATGCATATGAACTGCTCATGAGAAGGAAGTAAGAAGAGATTTTGCTATTAAACACTTTTTTTTCACTCCTCTGCTGTCTGCTGACCCTTCTTAGTGGTATACTGGCCTGCTCATTCCTTGGCAATGAGAATTATCCTGAGATTTGCAAGGGCAGGAGCCTCTATAGGAGGTAATCTGGGCAGTCATCAGGAATGTTTTTGCTCTCACAGGTATCTTGGCACTCTGAGCATTTTGTTAAGGTCCTAACACCTCCCTCATGATGTGCACACTTGCATTTCTGGAGGGGTTGCCAGTGCTCCCCACACATCCATGCATGTGCACTTTATATGTGGCACAGAAGGTATCATTGGCTTGGGCAGCCATGGTATGTGTGCCCAAAGTGGCTTCTGCTTTCTGTGCCCAGACATTTTCATCCCTTTGCTCCAGAGTGAGTCATATATCTGACTGGGAGGCCTCCACCCCATGATACACTGCCAATCCTTCCCACCACCTCAATCAATTACGCACTCTAACTGAACTTTGGTACTAGACAAAGCTTTCAGTCTGCACCGCAGGCTGTTTCATCAAGCCCTTTTTACACATCTGGTTCAGAAAATGTGCACAGAGCATAGCACTGTTAGCCTATTCTAATCCTACCAGATAAAATATCAGTATCTTTTCTGTTAAGGAGATATCACGCAAGACTTTCCCTGCCAAGGAACAAGCTACAAGGTATGAGGACCCACTTTTGGGGTTAGCTATTTCCATTGTATTTTTTTCTAATTGTTGGTAGTCTGTGTTGGTTTGCTTTGCACTGTTTACAGATCTTGCTGTGCTGATTTACTATTTTACTTGAAGTAGTAGTAGTACAAGGAAGCAGAACTGTCTGCTTTTTTACTGCTTTTGCACTTGCTGCTGTTGTGGCGATTATTTCTATTTCCTTATTGTTGCTACTTAAGTGTCTCATTTGAACTGTTCCCTGCTATTGAATTTTACTTGACATTAAATTGTTTTTGTACTGTGAGCAGTTAGTCAGGTTTCATTTTTTGCTGCACATTTTTTGCACTTGGTAGTATGTTTGTTCGGTCATTAGAGTCCAGCTCTGAGCTGTAGAAGGTAAGCAATCCAGGTGTCTGTCAAATTGCTTTGCCTGTGCCGATTCATATCCCATATTTCAGTAATGCTCTCTATCCTTCTTAGCCTCTGCTATCCCTTCATTTGTCTTTGATTTTTCCCAGGATTTACTAAAAACTGATTCTTTCAGACCTGCATTGAACGGTCTGGAAATATTGTAAGTGTGGGCTGATATAATGTTACAGTCCACAGAACTTTAACACCATAGTTCAAAAACATTCATGTTTCTAGTGCATAACCTTGTTCTACTCTAACAGCTGTATGCTATGACTGGGAAAGCCCTAGCTTTCACTGTACAGATCTTTGAAAATGTCATGTCTTTAATATTTTATCTACATTTGTCAGAAATGTAACCTCTTTAACGTTTTATCTACATTTGTCATAATTGTCTTCCAAAGAAGCAAGTGTAGTTTAATTTCAGTGATGCATTCACCAGTTTAGAGGCTCTTGAGTTGAGAATTAAATCTACCACTGCCTCCTTCCCCACTTATATTTGCAAAGAATTGATGCCGCTTTTCAAAAATAGTCATCTGATTGTAAGCAGACTTTGTGCTTTCTACTTTCCACATAAACAGGTTCTCCATCCAGTTCCTTTTCACTTTCTGATATTAGAATTGTATTTCATATTTGAAGTTTAGCATTTCTCCTGGTAATTTTGCTTGCAGCATTTGATTTATGTAGCCCAGCATTTCAAATGATACATTCAGCTTATAAATTAAAAGCTAGAGGGACAATATTCAGCTTTATCACACTCCTTTCCCAACCTGGAGTCCTTTATTCTCTGTTCAGTTCTGTCTGTTGCTTCATAGTCTGCATAGAGGTTCCTTAGGAGGCAAGGAAGATGACTTGATCAGCAATTCTCTATGTTACTACTAAGTCTGCATGTCCTCCCCGCGGTCGAGTAGCGTTCGAAACCTGCGTGAATGGGCGTGTCTTTGTTGAAGATTGGGCGTTGAGCTTGCACTTCAGCACCGTAAAAATCTACTGCCAATCATTAGCGGACCGGAGTTTCGCTGTGGCGACCCCTAACCAGGAAAAGCCAAAAGAAAAACAACTACTAAGTTAATTTATTATAGACCTTAATTAGTTTTTTCCCCTTAATGCTGGCATTCCATCAAGGATGCTTATTTTTATATTGCCCAATATATGTTTGGCTTCGATTGGGATCACTTGGGTTATGCTGTCTTAAATGGGAATGAAACTGAAACACGTGTCAGCTGTTGCTGTATGGGGATTGGTATCTTGTAGCTGAATTTTGAGAGTTTATATCTAGATTTTGTTTTTGTAAAATCTTCACATACAGAGATGTTGATGGTGTCCATGCTGAAGGAGGGCTTTGATGCAAAGACCGTGTTCCCTTTACTGAGGAAAGATACTGTTGGAGTAGTGTAAGTAGGTACCTGGTTTTGTCACACACTCTTATTTTTATCTACAAGTAGTTCAGTAGGCACATCTAGAAACCATTCATGTTCCTCTAGAGACATGGAAGGTGACCTGTAGCAGGCTGTGGAATCTATAATTTGTCGTAAGGGTAGCTTTAAGTCCAGTATGTCTTATGGATAATGTGAAATGCTCAGATATTTTAGGTATCTGACAAATATTGATACTTCACTACAGTTTCTAATGAGTCTGAATGCATAAGTGCTGAAATCCAGTGACTAGGGAGCACTGTCTTTGCATTAAAAGTTTCTAAAAAAACACTCCTATAGATGCGCTTAGATTATAGGAGAGCCTCCAGATCTAGCAATTTATGACTTATGGACTGCCTGTTTGACCTTTACATGACTTGGATTTTGTTTTTGCATCTTTTCAGCCTGCTTCCCAAGAACCTAGACTTGTATTCCAAGCCTTCACTTAACCAGTTTCGAAAAGGAGTCTTTAATCTTAAATCTAGCAGAGATTGATCTAGCATGAGCTCTTAACTATGCTTGGGAAAAAAAATGCCCCATTTCAGCCAGCTGCATCTGCAGCCCCTCCAGTTTCTGTCCTGGAAGATGTTTTTTCCTGGTGGCTGTTACCTCTGGTAGTAGAGTCATTGAAATATTTGCCTAAATATGTAGAAATATTTTTTTAAATTTTCCATCAGAACAAGTTCTCTGCATATAAATCCATTTTTGCCAAAGGTTTGTCAGAGTTGTCCCTTAATCAGGCTATCCACTTACCAGTATTCTTTCCTACCCTTCAGAACAAAGAAAACACTTTCATTCCTTTGATCTGCATAAGTAACTTAAGATTTTATTTGCAGACTTCAAAAAATTCAGAAAAACTGAAACTGTTTTGTTGGAAATTGGGAAGAGGGAAGTCGGCAAGCAAGCCCTTTCCAAATGAATTGCTCATTACATTCCCTGCAGTTACTCTCCTTAATGCAAGGTCTGTTCTTTGGGATGTATGTCCATTCTACCACAGTCACTTCAGCCATTAAAGCCTTCATTAATGGTCAACATGTAGACTGTCCTAGAAGGTGCAATGTGGGCCTCTGTCCACACTTTTTTTTCTCTAGACATTATAATTTGAGTATTAGCTTCTAAGGCTGAATTTGTCTTCAGTTCTGCAGGGGGTGTTCTCTTAATTGTCTCCACCCAACCACTCTTAACTTCTTGGTTTGGGAATATTCTAAATAGTCAGAATTGCAACAGTGTATAATATGATTAAATGTGATGCAGTTGTTTTAGGAGCTTGCCATAAATACAAGTGTTAAAGTACATTCACTGTCCGTGTAGATTCCCTCCCAAACCCCTCCTTGTTTCTTTTTTCATTCTTGCCACAATGGATTGGGGTGGCTGCATAGTCTGGTTACCTTCACCTTCTCACTTCCCTTCTAGGCCCTGATGATTTTTCCCCCTGATATTATGGCCTAAAGTGCAGGAGATTGTGGACCCCTGTGGTGAACCTGGGGCACAGGGGTGATTACTCTCTGGTCCACTATGTCTTTGCCTCTTGAGGCTTTCTAACCTGGTTCTAGCCAGAAAAAGATCTGAAAAGGACATTTGCCAATGTATCTGTTTTAACTTTCATCATTCTTGTGTACTGATGGGAGGAAGTTTGAGACTGGTGGGAGGTAAAGCTGTGGAAGCTGGACTGACCAGTTGTACCTTGAATCCTAGTTGTAGATTGCAGAACTGAATATGCAAAGACATTTGCATTAATGTAAGTTAAAGCAGTAAGATCAGCACACTGTCTGTATAATAGTATGAGGGCTGAATAGGTAGTATGAGACAGTAGCTGTTTTAACATTTTTCAGCAACTGATAAGTGGGCAGCAAAAATGTAAATAGTGGTATGTAAGGCAGTGCAGCCAAGCTGAGAGCAACACATTCCTATAATCTCAGCACAGCTTGGAGTCAAGTTACACTATGAGTAGCAGTTAAGCAAACTGTGGCAAGATGTGTGGAAGATGCTTTAGGCTGAACTTATAAAAGTTTCCAAGCATTTGTATAGTGCAGCAAGATCAAATTTGTTAGAACTAGTCTGTTCATGAAAGAAATGCAGTACACAATAGTAGGGTCTGATAGGTTGTACAGATGTTCTTCGTCTTCCCTTGCTGCAGTCCTGACAATTGGGTATAGTCCGCGTCCCATTAGAGGCCGAATACCCAGAGTATAAGGCTGGCGTCGGTCATGGCGTAGACTGGCAGCGTCAGTCACGTCCAGAGTACTAATCGCGCGCCTTGACCGGCGTCATTTTCCAGTCTTTTTGCGCGTGGTCCGATGCAGAAGCAGTTTTGCGAGAGGTGCAGGTTGGCGTTCTGAGATTTTCGAAACGGAGTTTCAGACGAATACAGAGTTGGCTAAGTAACCCGTTGGAACATTTTTGGTTTCTTGCCTCAGTATTTAAGCGGATGTCAGAAAAGTGAATAACTGTATTTCTTGTGGGAAGCAGATACGCGCCAAGGATTTTCATACATTGGCCATACCTTGTTTTAGGGGCCTGTGACGGCGTTGTTGGTTGCAGCTCTTGTGCTAGATTTAACAAGCACTATTAAGGGCTTGATTGTACTAGGAGTTGGGTATTTGGGAAGCGTTGCAATTATAATATATGCATTCGGATGCTCCGGCCTGCTTCATCAAAAGAAGCGCAAAGATAAAACAGTGAAACCTAGGGGGAAAGGAACCGGCAGCCCGGATGTAGCCGGTCCTTTGGAAGGCTCAGAGGGCAGGAGGTTTTACTAGGAGTTTCAATGGAGTCTCAGCAGGCAGATGCTTTACTGTTACAGGATGTGCCCTCTCTGGCGGTAGGCCAGGCGGGGGGGCTTCTCAGGTAACTTGTTCTTCCCTCTCTTCCCCAAGGTAGTTTTTGGGGCTCTCCTTCTGTTTTTAAAGCTTCTTTTTTAGAGGTAGGCCAAAGTTCCAGTTTCTGTGGGGGCTTCTCCTAGCATTTGGGCTCTGTGCTAAAGAAACATATGCTCAAAATGGCAGAAGATTTGATTACTCTGATTAGGGTTTCTATGCACCCCCCCACCATTAAGAGGCCTAGGGTGGAACAGGAGTTTGATAGTTTTGAGGCAGTGTTCACAGGCCCGAGGTCTTCTGGGAAGACTTGCAGAGTTCCTACTTATTCTGATTCTGATGTGGATGATTCCACCTTATTCTCCTCCTGAAGTTTTTCATTTCAGAGACTCTTCCTCCATGAGGGAGCACTTTAAATGGGAAGGCCAGATTCTCTGACTCTAAGAAAGGCTTAGGGAGATTCTTGTTTTGCCTCCAACATGGGCCATAGCTATTCCTCCTGTGTTGAATGTGGTGGAGGATGTTTTGCAGAGGCTTCTCTGAACCCTGACTCCTTGCCTCCTGCTCCTGCTAAGCCTGATAGGTATTATAAGGGTGCCCGAAGCTCATAGAGTATTTGTTTAAGTCCCAAGTAGGACCCAGAGCTTCTGTTCTCAGGGGGCCTAAAGGTGTTAAAGCTTCTGTGGATTTAAAATCCTGTACCCTCTGATAAAGGCAAGGGAGAAACTTTTGGATAGGTGGGGGTAAGAAGTATATACTTCTTCCCACTTTTGGCCATGAGATTTAGGGTATAGTTTCATATGCTGGAAATATCAAGAATTATCTCCTTTCACAATTGAAATCTAAGATTGGATGCTTTGGCGGAGTATTGAGTGTAAAGAATTGCTGGATTTGGTTCATGTGTACAGACAAGTGGGTAGCATTCTTTGCAGTGTGGTTTGTTGATGCTGTTCAGGCCTCCTCTCGGGGTGGCTTTGCCACTAGTTCTGTTCTTAAACTTGAACATGCATGGTTGAGGATCAGGGAATTTAGCTGAGCATGTTAAGACCAGGATTTTGGATGCTCCTTTACAGTCTGATGTATTGTTTGGACCGCCTGTGGAAGCAGTTTTAAAGAAATGGAGGACAAAGCTAAGTCTATACAGACTGTTAAAGATTTTGCAGTGCAGCCTCCGAGTTTAGTAGAAATTTGGCCTGCTAAGGGGTGGACATATCCTGCTTATGAGATTTACTTAGTCTAGGGGTAGGTGCAGGCGTGGTAGGGGCGGGGCTCAAGGTTGGATTTAGGCCTAGATCAGACAGTTCACCTGCTCAGACTTCTGGTGAGGGCAGGGGTCAGTCCTTCGTAAAAGCAAGACAATGACCTGCCCTTTTTCAAGCTGCTCCAGTGGACTCTCGTCTGGCAGCTCCTTTAGGAAGGAAGATTGTCTCTTTTCAAAGAAATTGGGATTTACTCACTCCAAGACAGATGGGTGCTGGATATCATTTATCGCGGGTACAGATTTTATTTCCACACACAATGCCCCTTTCAAAGGCATGCAGATGTTCCTCCTCCACAAAGAAAAGAGGCTCACAACAAGTTTCTCAGTTACTCCCAGATGGGGGCTATTCAGCCAGTCCTGTGTGTCAGAAAGGGCTTGGTTTTATTCTCGCCTGTTCCTAGTGCCAAGAGAGGGAACCGCGTGGAATGAATTTTTGGATTTATCTATCCTCAACGCTATCTGGACATTCCCAAGTTCAAGATGTTGGCCGTTACAGCAACTGTTATCTCTGCTGAGGCAAGGATCACTTGGATTGTGCCTTTTGGATCTCAAGGGAAGCTTACCTTCATGTGCCCATAAGGCTAAGTTGCAGAAGTATCTAGGTTCGAACTGGAAGTTTTCATTATCAGTTCTCTGCATTGCCCTTTGGCTTATCTACTCGCCCAGAGTATTCACAAGGTTCTAGCTCCAGTGATGGCTTACTTCAGGCTTCAAGGCATTCAAATTTATCCTTACTTGGGCGACTGCCTGATTCTGGCTCAAGAAAGAACACCTTCTACAGCATCTGGAATATGTCATAGCATTTGCTAAGATGCCTAGGGTATTCTGTGAGCCGAAATAAAGTCCAGTCTAGTACCCTCTCAAGACATGTGCTTTCTGGGTGTGAGACTGAATACAGCAGCAGATAGCCTTTTAACTTGGGACAAACAAAGAGTCTGTCACTTTACTTCCATCAACTTCCCACATCTCATCAGTCCGTGCTGACTGCAAGGGGCCGGTCCTTCAAGCTTACATTAGGGTTCATGGCATCTTGTATTCTGGTGCTTTCCCAATGTAAACTGCATATGAGGGAAGCTGCATGGTATCTCAAAATGTATGGACACAGCACTGCCAAGATTTGGACACTGTCGACAAATAATACTGCCTTCAAAGGAATTCTTGTGGTAAGGCTCAGGAATGTCACTAAACAAGGGACTCTCGCAGCTGACCCGGCCAGAAGCTGATCCAGATTTTAACGACAGTGCACCAGGACACTGCTTGGGAAGAGCTCATCTAAATGGAAAGTGGATACAAGACAAGTGGCGCAGACTACAGCATCTACATATCAACATGAAGAGGAGATGTTAGCAGTCAAGTTTGCATTGATGGCGTTCAAGGGAGTTACTTCTTCCAGGGCAGGTGTTGATTCTGACAGACAACACAACTGTCATATTAGTACATCAACAAGCAAGGGGAACACATTCTTATCCTCTCTATACGGGCAAGCAATGATTTTATGGGAGACTGCGTTAAGCCTCTAACTGACTCTTCAGATGAGGTTCTGCCAGGGCACAGAACTCCCCTAGCAGATCTGGTAAGCAGACATATCATGGATCCCCACAGTGGAAACTGGATCTTCATGTATTTCAGAAATTGACAGTGTCATGGGGAACTCCAGACGCATAAGATCTGTTAAACTTCTCACTAAACCACCAGCTGCCAAGTATTGCACAAAGGGTTTCATCACACAGCAGAAGTGGATGCTCTGTCTTTCAGTTGGAAAAACCTTCATGTCTATGCCTTTCCACCTCTACCTCTTCTTCCAAGGTATTACTAAGGTCAGACAGGACAGGCCAAGGATGATTTTGATAACCAGATTGGCGCAAGCAGCACTGGTACCCACTTCTAAGAGTCTTGTAAAGGCGCCTCCCACTTAACCTTACCTCTGATTCCTCATCTGTTATCTCAGAAGGCCGGTCATCTGCTCAATGTCAAGCTTCAATCTCTTCATCTCACAGCAGCATATTCTGTCAATTGAAGCATGGTAGGTCTCAGCTTCTCAACAAGTTTTAAATGTGATTATGGAAGCTAGAAGGCTAGGCGATACTAGGAGGAATTAATGCGCCTTGAGAGAAAAATGGAGAATTTTTTATTTTGGAGTACAGCAAAGGAATTTAAGGAGATTTCAGAGCCTAATTTGGGTGTGGCTCTTCAATATCTTACTGAATTATTAAGGTTTTGTCTTTTTCTCTTCCATAAGATTCATGCTGCAGCAATTTCAGCTCACTATGATTGTGACCCACCTTTGTTTTAAGCATCCTTTGTTCAAACAGCAGTTTCTTAGAGGGGCAAAGAATATATAAGACCTACGTGGGGGCTCCTACTCCTGCTTGGGATCTCAATTTTTGTGTTGGAAAACTTACTCTACAACCTTTGAGCCTGCAGCTACTGCAGATTGAAATACTTGTCATGGAAGACTGCTTTTCTGTTGGCTATTACTTCTGCAAAGGGGTGTCTGAGTTGCAGGCCCTTATGGCAGTGAGCCCTTTTTTGATTTTCCATAAGGACAGGGTATCATTACATTTTGTCTTTGCTTGTACTGGGTGGTTTCTGTAGTGTGGCTTTAAACCAACTTTATTGTACTACGTTTTTGCAGATCCTCAAAATAAAGGGGAAAAGATTTTGCACACTTTAGATGTACACAGGCAATTCGTTATTATTTGGTGGGACTGAGAGATTTTAGGCAGTCTCAGCGGTTACTTGTTTCCCTTTGCTTTGAGTTCACAGGGGCAGAAGCCTGTGTCCAAAACAAACTATTTCTAGGTGGATTGGCTTTTGCATTTGCATTTTTTGTTATTCCCATCATGGCAAGCAGGTTCCAGCTGGGATTGGGCCTCATTCACTGGGGCTACTGCCACTTGGCAGCATTTCACAGGGGGTGGCAACTAAGGATATTCTAAGGAAGCAGCTACTTGGAGTTCAGTGCATACTTTCTCTAGGCATTATCACCTGCCTATATACTCTAAGTCTAGGCTGGTTTTGCCACAGCTGTTTTACAAGGCATGTTGTCAGCTCCTGCTACTTTATAATTTGCCAGCCTCCCTTACCTCTGCTTTGGGATTCTACCCAATTGTCAGGACTGCAGCAAGGGAGGACGAAGAACATAGTACAGTTTTGTACACCTACCATAAATGTAGATGTTAGAGGGATTCCCTTGCTGCAGTCCAATTTACCCTCCGTCCTTCCCCTCTGTGTTTCAGGGTGCTTGTGTAGGTGAGAGTTTACATGCTTATATTTTTGTATATATATTACTGTATATATTGTACATATTTTTGGTGCAGGTTGTTTTGGGACTTGTCTTTTTGGAGTCTTCTGACATCTGGGGCAAGAAAAGGCTGAAATGGCGTCGGTCATGCGCATTGAGTACCCTGGCGTACTGGCGTCAGTCCTGAAGCGCCATGACCCGTGATCAAACGCCTACTCTCTGAGTATTGAGGGCCGACTGGGGCCTGTACTTTCTTTATACTTAAGTCAGCCTGTTGGAAAAACTGTCATTTAAGCCAGAAAAAATTACAACAGATTTTCTGCTTTCACTAGAAAAAAAGTCACTGCCCCAAATGAACCGTACTCTGGCATGGTAAACAAAAATGTTGACAGTACATTCACTTTAAAACCACAAAGTTGGAATTGGATTGCATAAAACACTTCCCTGGTGCTGTAGGCAGTTAGCAAGGTCAAATCTGATTAGAACTGGTTGATCCATTAGAAATGTTATAACGAGGAAATGCATCAAAAGAACTGCTCAGCCAAGCACTCTTAACAATAGAAGCCCTTATTAAGATCCATGCTTCACTGCAGGCCTCCTCCTCCTTCACAGAGGTGCAGTTATATACCTGATTTATCTAGGTCCTGGGAATAGAAGAATAATGCTACTCCTTTCCGTTTCTGGATGAAGCTAAACATTTAAGGAGCTTGAAAGATGTACATGGGTCTAGCAAGGAGCTTTCAAATCAAGCTCCTCAGTAATCCTCAGAATTTTGCCATGGAAAACCTTTTGTCATGGCTATCACTTATGCAAAAGAATGTTTGCACTGCCTCCTCACTTGTGTAAAGATGAGCTCACACTGACCCTTGGAAAAATAAGGCTATGACCCAGGCCTTTTTTAAAACCTTTGGTGGTGTCTGATCTAGCATGCAGGTCGTCCTACTTATTAAGGCTTTTTGCCCCAATACTTATTCGAGAAGAGACTTTGTCAGATATGTGTATATTGTTTGAACCAGAGGATGGGTAAGTAGACCAGCAGTTTTCCTTCAGACCTGGAAAATTGGGCAGATCAAGTTTCAAACATCTTTTCCATCTCTAGCTGTGATTTTGCCTTGATCATAGCACAGTCCCTAGGAACTTTAGTCAAGAGTACACTCTGCCAGCTGATGACCATCACAGCAGCATTCATCAACCCAGGGCATCTGTGAGGCCACTACTTGGAATTCTTTTCATACATTTTCCAAACAGCACATGCTGGATGTTTAGTCTGGGATTAGGGCAGAGTTTGACAATACAGCATTGTAAGGCATGCTGTGAATACAAGGGGAAGGGGGCTTTGTTACTGGCACATTAAAGCCTACAGTGAAAGCTAAATTTGTGTGAATAACTTCATTTTAAAATGTGTTCATACAAGGATTTACTAGTACATGGTAATTTAGACTCCTGCCTTTATAGATGTGCTTCCTAGTATATGTACTCTAGGATCCTTGAGCAAGGGGATAAAGCTTTGTGCCCTTGTAGATTTTGATGTATATTTAAATAGAACAGATGCCTGTGGTCTAGATGGGAGCTAGTCTGTACTGGACACACATATTGAGGCTCTTACCACTTCAGAGCACTGACCCATGGGGGGGGGGGGTCTGTAATGCATAAAAACACCAAAACATGGATGCAGGTCCCTCATGGCCTTTTGAGAATGAGTAGAGGTGGGAGCCCCTAGCCAAGTCAGTGACTTTTTTACTGTTTGCTGAAATAAAAAAAAAATGGAATGGTGCAAACTGATCCTACTTTTAATCTGTGCATTGTATCAAGACTTGGTGTGGAGAAGGAGTGCAGCTCATGGGCTGGGGGTGTCTGAAAAAGGTATACCAGAAGGACAGATGTCTGCCTTTGCCTTAACCCCTTGGTAAGGATTCATACTACAGCAGTGAATGTGCTGTTACATCAGGTTTATAACAACTATGTTTTGGTGGCCATTGTGATGGGATGAAGCACTTAAAATCCTCTACACTGGCATCCACTTTTTTTTCTAACTAGGAGTGTAAGTGTTTTAAGTTTGGGGTACCTGAAGGAGCCAAAGCTATTGGCATTTATTCTGATTCTGGGGTAGCATGTGAGCCACAAGTAGCCCTGCATATTCTGGGGTAGAAAGATTTTTATTCCATTTTCACCACGAGTCAGCTTTTACAAAAGAGATGGAGCATTGCAGCCTAAGTTGGGGGAGCTAGGGATTTGTCTAGATTGCCTAGTTAACACTGCATGCAGTATTTAAAGCAAGTATTTTTTTTCTCGACAATTTTCATGACATTTTTTTAATGAGTATAGAAATAGGAAAAATTAGTCTGAGTATGCAAAGTTCATGCTATAACAAGTTTGTTGCACCTTGAATTTGTTACTACGGTGCAACTGCGCAAGCAGCTTCTAACTCTGAAAGCAAAGAAATAAGTTTCTCTCATTTGGTAGGAAATACCACAACTTAATAGTTGCTGCAGTGATGGCTTTAGCCTCTGCTCTTTAATGTTTTAGGAATATATTACATGGTGTAGAGTACCTGGCTTCTGAACAGCTAAACTGAAAGTATTATCCCTTTCCTGGTTGTTTGCATTTTGTCTGAGATTGGTACAGCTCTACCTGTCTTTTACAAAACAGAATTCATACCTAGTCACAGATCTCTTACTCTAAATGCTTACCCATACCTGTTATCTAAGCATTCGTTACATTGTTCAGCTCTGCAATTCTAACACCATATTTCCATTAATGATTCATTCAGTATTGAGCTACACATATGCAGAACCAGTTCAGCACATTGTCAATCCATTGCATCCTTGTGGACATATGCCTCAAATTCCATGTCCAACAAATCAAGGTAACTAAGCAGGTAAATAATAATAACACAGAGACTTCAGATGGATTAAATGGCCGCAGCCATGTGTTTATTGCCAATCATTGTCAATGACTTTCTCTAATAAACCAATTATTATGAGATGTGCGCAAGGCAGGAATATCAGGGAGGCCATTTATTTCTTTCATAGCATTCCACTACGCCTACAGGGCAACAGACAGCACTGTCGATATCCGGCCCTTTTTATGTATCATACCCATTTCATAACAACTTTTTCACAGTTCATCACAATTCTTCTGGGCCCTTACAATCTGCCAAGGGGCCATTGCGGGCTGATAAGTCCCCTGGCAACAATCCCTTGGGGCTGTCTGGCCTGTGGAAGGTCCAGCTGAAAAGTCCTGTGACCCCCCCCCCCCACTTGCCTTGGCCTCCCTTACCTTTCCTGCCTTCCGCCTGCACCTTTGTAAAATACCTGTAACCTTTTTCCTGGTTAAATGAACCTCATCTTCTGCAGTAGCCTATCTGGCTACCAGACCTCAATGTTGTAAGGTGTGGGGAAATGGGTGGCCTTTTAAATAATGGCTCTTGAATCCAAAGCTCATCAACTTAACTGCCTGCTTTAAGACTGCTCTCACCTGATAATGTGTGTTCACCTTGCTGATGGCAGAAAAATGGTCCACCTAATAAACCCCTATAACCCTGGTACTCCAATAACACTGTAGTCACATTCCATTCTAATCCCACTCTTACCCTCCTGATCAGTTTTAGATTTCGCCTACATCAATCCAGATGTCATCACCCTGCACGTGTACATCTTTTAAAGGCAGTACTGTCCCTTGCTTAATACAGCTGGACCTATAGGGTATCTCTCTTATCCAGCCTGGTGTTTGTCTTTGAACTGGCACTGTGTCAAAACAAAATTCCTTCCCCTGAATACCTTGTCTGACGGGACAAGCTGTCCAGGTAGGGATCAAGAAGATTTGGTTTGTTCCCAGCCTTTTCAATCCTTCCTCTAGCCAGCCCATCCCACCTTACCCTCCTACCTATCCTGGCCCTACCTGCCCCCCTCCCCACTGAAACCTGAGTCAGGCTGACCTGCCTCATACAAATTGCAGATTGCTGCGATTTGGCTTGCAATCTGTTGTTGTCTGAGATTGGTACAGCTCTACCTGTCTTTACAAAACAGAATTCATACCTAGTCACAGATCTCTTACTCTAAATGCTTACCCATACCTGTTATCTAAGCATTAGATTTACATTGTTCAGCTCTGCAATTCTAACACCATATTTCCATTAATGATTCATTCAGTATTGAGCTACACATATGCAGAACCAGTTCAGCACATTGTCAATCCATTGCAACCTTGTGGACATGCCTCAAATTCCATGTCCAACAAATCAAGGTAACTAAGCAGGTAAATAATAATAACACAGAGACTTCAGATGGATTAAATGGGCAGCCATGTGTTTATTGCCAATCATTGTCAATGACTTTCTCTAATAAACCAATTATTATGAGATGTGCACAAGGCAGGAATATCAGGGAGGCCATTTATTTCTTTCATAGCATTCCACGCCTACAGGGCAACAGACAGCACTGTCGATATCCGGCCCTTTTTATGTATCATACCCATTTCATAACAACTTTTTCACAGTTCATCACAATTCTTCTGGGCCGCCTTACAATCTGCCAAGGGGCCATTGCGGGCTGATAAGTCCCCTGGCAACAATCCCTTGGGGCTGTCTGGCCTGTGGAAGGTCCAGCTGAAAAGTCCTGTGACCTCCCCCCCCCACTTGCCTTGGCCTCCCTTACCTTTCCTGCCTTCCGCCACAGAAGGGAGGGATGTTCCTCCTTCCGCCAGCACATCTCAACCTACTCTAGGTGAATGCCCTTCAGAGCTAAAACTGCCTGTAATTCCTTGTAAAATACCTGTGAACCTTTTTCCGATAAATGAACCCCATCTTTCTCATACCTATCTGGCCACCAGACCCGAATGCCAGGGTGGGAATGTACAACCCTTAATGGCCTTTAAAATCTTATCCATAGAATTATTAATTCTCCGTCTCATTCTTTCCACAGCTTTTATGGACCTAACCCCTTTCCATCTTTTCTCTGTACCACTTCTGACCAACAAATAATGGCGTGTGGCCAGCATTACGTGTATGTAATTAATTTCCCTTACCATAGAACTAATTAAATCTTGTATTGGTTGCTGACCAATATCATTGCCCCTAGGTGTAAGGCGATGGCTGCAGGAGGTTTACCACTTCTAGCAGCTTGTTGCATTACTGTGCTAAGCTGGTGCCACGCATTCCTGACACCCCATACCAAACTGTTTTGCCTGGAGCTTGTTCTCTTTGAAAGGGTAAGCCCGGCCTGTTCTGCACCCAGAGGTGAAGTCTCGAACAAAGGAATGGCCAACTATCCAGATGTATTTCTGTTCTGCATTTGTCTGCTGAAATGCAATGAACAAGAGTTAGAGTTGTTTACACCTTACATAACTTTTATAAGCTTTGGATTTCCATCTACCCATCCTCATAATGTCTGCCTCGACATCCCCATTTCATGTGCATAGGAGGCTGCACCTAACCGAAAAGAATGCAATGTATACCTGCTTGTGTCCAAGCCTATCAACTTAACTGCCTGCTTTAAGACTGCTCTCACCTGATAATGTGTAAGTGGTTCACCTTGCTGATGGCAGAAAAATGGTCCACCTAATAAACCCCTATAACCCTGGTACTCCAATAACACTGTAGTCACATTCCATTCTAATCCCTCGGTAACTTCTCTTACCCATTGACCTTTGCCTTCCTGATCAGTTTTAGATTTAGCCACATAAATCCAGGTGTCATCACCCATGCGTGTACATGTTCTAAAGGCAGTACTGTCCCTTGGCTTTTCTTGTTCGGTTGGACAATTTCCGACCATCTAAATGCCCCACAAAAGCCAGCAGAAAGGCACCCTTAAATAATGATACCTCATAAGTAGAGAAACAAACCTCTGAAACCGCAATCCATAACTTGCTTAATACAGCTGGACCTATAGGGTATCTCTTATCCAGCCTCTTGGGTGTTTGTCTCCCCCAACCTTTAAACATCGCGACGTACTTGGAAAGTGTTAGCTAGATCTTCCAAACCCAAGGCCTGATGGAACCAATTCAAGGCTGACAATGTGCTTCTGGCTCTGCCCAGGCTCCAACCTTTTATTTCATCACCATGATATAAGACCTGCTTTGGTGAGGTGGAAAAGGCCAAATGGATTCCCAGCCTCTGGTTATTCTAGTTTGCAAGAACTGTTGTATACATTTATTGTACCTTACCCTTGTTCTTCTACTGAGAGAATTACACATTAGCAACCATTGTCGTCTGTCCATAAGGCCCATAATTGAACTGGCACTGGTGTCGGAGAAGGAGTCGCCCTTGGGGCCAGCGACGGGAAGCGGGGCCACTGCAATCGAGAAAGGGCATCTGCCAATGAGTTATCGATGCCAGGAATGTGTTGTGCCTTAACTGTCACATTAAATGTCAAACACTTAAATGTAAAATATCTCATCATCCTACCTAATACCCCTTTTCCCCCCAGCTGATTATTGACTATATGCACCACACTATTGTTGTCAGAGCATGCCAGACTACTCTGTTTTCATTTGTGCACCCCAAATAACCAATGCCACCACTACTGGGACAAATTCCATATCTGCGATTGAAATATCTACCCTGTTTTTCAATTGAGACAGCCAAGCCATGCTGAACCAGTGATCTTGGAAATAACCCCCAAAGCCAATTCCCCCCCGCTGCATCTCTAAACAACTGGCGGGAGGTAGCTGGTCTCTCTCCTGCCAAATTGCTATCCCATTGTAGTCTGATAAGAAACTCCACCACACACCTAGATCCTCCTTCATACCTTGTGTGATCCTAATCCGATGGTGTGGCTTTGTGCACCCTGACCCCTTAGCAGCTAAGCACCTCATAAATGAGCGTCCTACAGGAATCACTTTGCATGCAAAATTCATTAACCCTACTAATTCTTGTAACTGTTTAAGGGTTATCTTATTCTGTGTTAGCACTTGACTTAAGAGTAGTCGTAATTTCTGCACCTTGTCAATAGGAAGTCTGCACTGTCCATTGAAGCTATCAATCTCTATACCCAGGAAAGTCAATCTGTTCGTCGGGCCCTCTGTTTTATCCCTTGCTAGCGGCACCCCTAACTCCCTGCATACCTGTTGAAATGTATCCAACGCTTGTTGACATTCCCCTGTGTCCTCCTTCCCAATGAATAGAAAGTCATCTAAATAATGAACAACTCTGTCTTCCCCTACCCGCTGAGCCACCATCCAGTGTAAGAAGGAACTGAATTTCTCAAAAGTAGCACATGCTATTGAACAACCCATAGGCATGCATTTATCCATGAAATACTGGCCTTCAAATGCCAAACCTAACCACCCTTGGTCTTTAGATGCAATGGGTAGAAGTCTGAAAGCAGACTCTGTCAGCTTTTGCCATAAGGGCCCCTCTTCCCTTCTCCATGACTTTCTTAACAGCTTCATCAAAAGACGCATAATGCACTGAAGTCCCTACCCCATTTATGTAATCATTTACCGAATTTCCTTGTGGATAGATGATTTGGTTTGTTCCCAGCCTTTTCAATCCTTCCTCTAGCCAGCCCATCCCACCTTACCCTCCTACCTATCCTGGCCCTACCTGCCCCCCCTCCCCCCACTGAAACCTGAGTCCGAGCTGACCTGCCTCAGACAAATTGCAGATTGCTGCGATTTGGCTTGCAATCTGTTGTTAGGTATGTAGAGGGTTACTTTCTGTAATTGTTCTAATTGGTTAGCAAGGTCATAAATAGTTACGGGAATGTCAGTTGAATTTCTGAGTGTGGTGAGACTTTTCAGAAGTGCAAAAATTTGAATTAGAGAGATACCAAAGTCTGAGACTTCATAGGTTCATAGGTTCATACTAGGCTATCTGCCCTAGGGCATTTATAAGCCTAGCCAGAGTATGTTTGGCTTTCGCCACCCATTTTAAATGAATTTTGCTATGCCCTTTTTCGAGGTTAGTATACTGTGCCTCTGTCTAACAGTGACACAGAAGTGATACCCGGGGTAAACCTACGATCTCCCATCCACTCATCAAGATTCCTCTTGAAAAGAGTCAATGAGGGACTCTGCCTAACCTGGACTGGGATTTTATTCCAGAGTGAAAGGAGCCTCTGGGTTATGAATCTGTCCCTCCAGCATGTCCTATTTATTTCAGTGCTGAGGTTCAAGTCTCTCGAGCGTGTAGCTCGATGGGATTTGGATTTTTTGAGGTGCAGCATGTCCCTTAATTCGGGTTGGACATGGCCTTATCGTCAGGCACAGGTCACCTCTGAGCAGGCGGTATGCCACTGAGTAGAGCTGGAGTTTCTTTAACCGGGCAGCATATGGCATCTGTTTGAGCCCTTTGATCCTTTTAGTGAGGTACTTTTGGGGTCTTTCCAGTTGCTGCAGGTGTTTGGTAAGGTACATCCCAAAAGGGGCATTGTACTCAATTATGGGCCTGATTAGGGATGAGTAAAGAGGCACGATGACCTCCCCTAATCTAGATGTGAATCCCTTCATGATTAGGTGGGCTATATAAAATGTTTTTCTAACCACTTTGGCCACATGGTTGTCAAATGAGAGATTGCTATCAACTTGGGTCCCCAGGTCCCTAATTACTTCTTCTGTACTTAATGGATTACCACCTATGTGGTAATTTGTGGGCACTGTTTTGCCAAGGGGATGACTATACACTTTTTGGCGTTTAGCTTGAGGCCATGGCTCTGGCACCAGTTGTCTGTTTCTACGAGGCCCTTTTGGAGGATGCTTGTGTCAGCTGGAGAGTCGATTATGGCGCCCAATTTGCAGTCATCTGCGAACTTGGTCAGCCACAGTCCTTCCGTGCTGGCCTGTACCTCTGAGAAATATATACCAAACAAGAGAGGTCCCAGGACTGAGCCTTGTGGGACGCCACTTGTAACTGGTTTGGAGTCTGACATGGCTCCAGCAATTCTAACCATGTGGGTTCTGTCCTTGAGCCAGTTTGCAACCCATCTAGTGACATAGGGGTTTATATTTAAGCTGGTGAGCTTATCTATAATGCCCGAGTGGGGTATTGTATCGAAGGCTTTTGCGAGGTCCAGATAGGCTGTGTGGACCACCTTCCCTTCGTCAGTGGCCTTGGTGACTGTTTCAAAGAAGTCAACCAGGTTTAAGAGGCAGGATCTGCCCTTAACAAAGCCAAACTGGGTAGGATCCAGTGTCTGTAGGTCCCCAATATCTTTATTTATGAGGTCCATGATGATCCTTTCCATAGCTTTGCAGACCAAGCTAGTCAGGCTTATGGGTCGATAGTTTCCAGGGTCCGTTGAGGCACCACCTTTGTGGAGAGGGACCACTGTTGCTGTACGCCACTCTTTGGGTACATATCCTGTAGTAAGGCTGAGATTGAACAGTAGTTTTATGTTTGGGTTTAGCTCTTCTTGGAGTTCATGTAGGACGCAGCCTGGGACACCGTCTGGTCCCATTGATGCTGTGTTTTTTGCTTTGGAGAGGGCGGCTCCCACCTGAGCATCTGAGATGTCAGGGGGGCAGCACTCTGCTGGAATAGATATTTGCCCTTTTGGTGGGGGGGGGGGGGGGTTTGCGCTGAACCTGTCAGTGTCTCATATTACCCATGCACAATGTACAGTGGTCTGGGAGCCAGGTAAGTATTAGGATTGTGGGGAGTCTCAATCCCCCCCCCCCAGGTGCTGTGCAAGAAGTGCTTCAAAGAAGTAACAATGAGATTGTGTGCTATTTGTATTTTCATTTTGAGTTCCTGTCAAGGTTCAGCAGTATCTCGTGCAGCACTTCTAATAAGGAGCTATGGTTAGCCATCTTACGATGCATATGGTGCTTGTAACGAAGCAAACTGCTGTCTGAAAAAACTAGTGTGAAAAACTGATATGCCTTCCTTTGAGGGAAGAGAAAAGGGGGTTTAAATGTCCAACTTTTATAGTATAAGCAGTCATTAGTCTTGGAGCCTTCATTAGAACTATATTCTTACACCCTTACTTTTTTACCCTTGTATCCTTTCCTAGTCAGGTCAGTGTTTTTGTCCATCTCCTGTAGTATAAGGATTGTTCTAACCTTTCTTGATAAAGAATGTGCTTCAAACCACACATTTGCATTGTTTTGTTGCTATTAGTATTTGTATACTGATTGATTCTTTCACAATGCCTACAGAATCTACTCAAAGATCCTCTTGGTTCAAATATGTGGCCATGAAATCCTCCTAAGATCCCCATGACAAGTATGTTGTGTGCCTTGGGGATGGGACATTTTGGACAGCAATTGCTGGGTTTTGTTTTACATGAACTTGAGCTTCCATACTTTGCTTTACAGAAGAAGCAAACATTTGTGTTGAAAGGGCTCTTCTACACTTTGAAACCGAATGTAAAGAAAAGGAAGGGGCCCTCGACAAGAACTTGTACAAAGCACCATGCCCTAAGAGAAAGGAAAGAGGGCCGAATCACCAGACATATCCATACTGGAGAAAATGTCTTCAGAATAAAACACCTAGAATTTCTTTCCTTCCTTACCATGATTGTGATGACCCTGGTGGTCTTCTGCTAGGCAGGAGTCAGTCCAATACAACAGACTTGGTACTAAGGAAATATGGAAGTTTCTTCTCTGAGCAAAAGCTTTCAAAGTTCCTTACCTCTAGACCTACACAGGCTTTATTCCTACAGGTCCCTTCAGAGTCCTACATACATGGATTGGGAATACATATTGGCCTTTGATTGCCCAGCTTCATTAAGGTGTCATCTATGTCCCCATTATTTCCAGGCAGGTAGAGAAGAGGCCCATACCACCTTTTTTTGCTGTTTCTCCTCTATACCCAGTCTCTGCTTTGGTAGTGTTTGGTATTGACACAAGTCTGTACCAGTTCCATCAATGTCTGTGGTGGATGCTGTTCGGCACCAGTAACCTTGTGTCTGTTTTCTTCAGCAGTGATGTTAGCAGGGACCCCTAGGGCTGAGGGGCTTAATCAAGTGCTTGGTACTGACTCTGGCCCTGATGTTAGAGGCTGCTGTTGGCATCATGCTTGGTGTTGACCCCTTTGTGCCAAATCTTAGTTGACTTCAACTCCAGAGTCATCAGTGCTGCACATCTGGGTCAGTGCCCTTCTTTCAATGCTTTTCCAGTTGGTGCATGAGCTTCATGCCAGTGTACTTCAGGGGACTTGACTTGCGAGATATGATTTTAGGTATGCTGTAAGGGCAGGTACAGACTGTACTACATTTTCCATTAATGTTTCTGCAGCATAGAGAACTTCCATAGCCCTGAACTGCTGAGGTCTGGGATGCCTTCTTCCCATGAGTTCAAATGACAACTGTCCTTGTAGACCCCCTGGAAGAAGTTGTGTAAGAGGAAACTCCTTTATTCCCCTACAGAATCTCGCTCCCCAGATACATAACTTTAAAAAGGGGAGGAGTCCTGTAAATATCTTCATAAACACTGTACATTTGAGATCCTGGAGGTGATGCACCTGCTGATTTGTAACAAGAACTGAAATTGTATTCCCATGCAGAGTTCTCTTTCCTCAGTTAGTTCTGTTGATCTCACATGGACCAGATTTCAGATACTGTGATGTTTACTACAGAGCCAGTTTCTATGGAGGAAGTACATTTGACTCAGTCACCTGAGTACTGAATGTAGAGGGGATTTTTAATGGCCATGACTGCAGGATGAAATGCCTGTTCACTGGCATTAAGGAATATCCATCAGTGTTTTATAGATGGTAAAATAGAGAATCCAGAGGGATGAAGTCTGGTATCCCATCTGTGACTAAGAGGGTGACAGGACTAGCAAACTGTATGTGATTAGTCCAGATAAAATCACTTTAACGAACGGATCTAGGAGACACTGTAATAAAGACACCTTGTTGAAGTTTCCAGTAGTTTATTCAGTTAAGCAGGTAGATGGATGAGCGTTTCATCTACCTGCTTAACTGAATAAACTACTGGAAACTTCAACAAGGTGTCTTTATTCCTCACACAGGAAAGGTTATCAGAGAGTCTTTTAGATTTGCTAGGTAAAGTGATTTTATGTGGACTAATCCTTTATACACTGGTTCACCGTTAAATATGTTGTGACATTGCCTCCTTTAGGTGGTATCACATTTAGATAACATACTCATTTTATGAGCATTTTATATATTTTAGTGTATTGTTAAAGAGCTGATAAAATGTTAATGTTCGGTGAAGTGTTCACATGTGAATGATAGTGGAGTTGTTGTGCACACAGACTAGGCTAATACCTGGCTAATGAAGTGTTAAATGCAATGAGAACCTAAACTTGTTCATTAGTGATGATAGATTTGCAAGTATAGTTGTACTGCGGGGCTAAGAGATCCTCTGTCCTGCAGAAAGATTGTTGGAAAAATTTAATTGAGCCTGTGCCTGTAAAGCAAGTCTTCCTTTGCTTCAACACTTGGTGGGCAGGAGTTCAAATAGTTTGTCAAGGTAACTAGCTAGGGATTCTGTAGTTGTATATACATTTCAGCACGTTTCTTCAACATGCTAATCATTCCTTCTGTGCTCAATGGAGAGAGGACCCTGGAAAAGGAAAGCTGGCCAGAAATGTGATGAATCAAGCTTAGTTACATTTATAGTCAGAAAAACGTCAGGGAAACCATTAGATGTTAATAGCTGCTGCAGTCGCCTAAGCTGCATGGGTTGTATTTTGCTTGGGATGCAACAGCCAGCCAGCTTCCAGTGCTTCATGGCAATTTCCATTCACCCAAACCATTAGCTTGAGCTGAGCTGGCTAACCGTCAGGTTTGGGTGCCAAGCCCTTCAGAACTTTGCTGTTGCCAAGAAGAATGCTGCTCTGGAGGCTTTCAGGGATCAACTGTCTGCTAATGCTGTGCTTTTGTTGGGCAGAAATAGTTCCCTTCAGGGAAGGTCTTCCAGTTTTTTTTTCCTTTACATAACTTTTTTCTGGAATAAAGTACTTTCAAGTTAGGAAAACGTTTGGCTGTCTTCTGACTAAGTACTTTAAACCAGAGTGGTTTTTTTTTTAATCAGTAGTTAAGTTACTTAACTATTTTTTCTGTGGAGAAACATATTTTTCTGTTTGGGGTTGGAGAAGTCAGTACTTTTTTCCTGGAAAAAAGGTACTTTTTTTGCTATTATGTTTTACTGACATTTGCTGCATAGCTTCCGCAGGAATTGAATGGCATTTTTGGCTTTATCATAGAACAATGTATCACTTCGGTCGGCCCTTCAGCCACAAAAAAATAGAAGCTTTGCCCCGATAGCAGGTTGGTATTTTGCCTCCGCTTTGGTGCCTTGGACCACTCATATTTTCCATATCCCTCTGGGGTAGCCCCTAAAGCCATCATGGACCAAGAGGTAGTTTTGAAAGGGAGTAGAGATGGGCATGGGCTTGTTGGAGCATGGTTGCTGTAGTTTGGGGTGGGAGAATCACAGTTGTGTAAGAGTTATGTATGATCCCCACACTCATTAGGGGAAGGGTCTTCTGAAAGAGTTCAGCAACGTTAGACTAGCAAGTAAGGGGTGGACCCCCCCCATTAAATAATGCTGGAGTAACAAAGGGCTTTAAAGCAACTTTTATACATAAACCTGCATTTGATTTGTTTTTGAGTTTGCTATTTAGTAGTCTATTTTACTCGTTTTGTAGTTATGCAAAAGTTTTGTAAATTCCACAGTAGTGATTACTCTTATCAAGTATTTTATGTCCTGACCTTGGACAGCCTTTTGAATAGTTTTAAATTTGCAAAGGCCTAATTCATGTACAGCATGTCTACACAAGTATAAAATCCCATAACTTTGCTATTTTCTATGCATCTTCTATAAGTGTGTTGAGTACAAAATTATTTCTTCATGAAGTGTTTTGCAGTACACTTAACCCTGTTTTGACTTTTTCAGGTTCTGTTCAACTTGAGGTACACCTGATGCCAGCATCCAGTAGCTTTGAAGTTTCAGAAAATGGAAACCTGGCAGTCAGTGGTAAGGTTTTTTTCTTTCCCCTCAAACAATCTCTTGTGGTTTAACTATAAATATTTTAATTTAATGTTAAAATGCTCAGTGTAAGAGCAGTAAATAACTTCAGAGATGTTTCAGACTGTCTCTTGGCTATCCCTTTGGGGGTGTCCTAAGCGAATAGCAGGTGGGAGCATTTTATTCTTGGAGGGATGGAGTATAGCATAAAGGGGAAGTGTTATACTCTGTGAGGATGTTGGAGTACAGAAGGTAACATGCTGTATGTAGTAGGAAGTATTGTCGCACAAAAGTGTTGTACCCAGGGGGGGTGAGTCATGGTAAGTGTTGGATGTGGATGCATGGGAGTGTAACACAAAGGTAGCCCTCTACAATGGGGGAAGAGTGTGGGTATATCCTAATGAGGAAGTGTTGACCTTGAGGTATACCATGAGAAAGTGTTAGAGAGGATGGGTATAACTTGAAGTGTTGTAGCTGGTGTAATAGTATAGTCTGAGAAAGTTTAATACCATAGGGCCGAGGCTATAACATGAAAAAGTATATATTTCTGGAAATATATGTGGAGGGATGAGTTTACATGAGAGAATCAGAACATAGCATGAGAGCTTGAGTGGTATACTTTCTCATTTTTCCAGGTAACGTGAGAAGGAAACGTTATACCTCCGAGTGGGGATGAGTATGTGCATAGTCATTGTTGTAGTTGGGACATTAGACTGTAGCAGGAGGAAGTGTGTTTTACCTGGTGAGGGGGGATTAGAATATAACTTCGGGAGGAAGTGTTTCCTGGAGGGTGTTAAATTAGAACCCAATGAGGAATGAGCGAGTAACCTGAAGTGTTTATATATGGAGGATATGAGAACATAACGTGGGTGAAGTGTTGTACCTGGAGGAATGAAAAGTATAAGGTGATTATTCCTGCAGTTAGGAGGAACCTTTATAACTAGGGCTGTGAAAGTATATGAGGAAGAGTTTTTGTACGCTGGCTGTGTGCGAGTATACTGGAAGTGTGTGAGAGTAGAACATGAAGTTTTTATACCAGGGAGAGGTGTTTGAATAAAGAATGAGGAAAAACTACTGTACCTGGGGTGGAGAGGAGTCTGCCTTGAAGGTATTGTACAGGGGTGGTGTGGATGATGGTGGTGATTATATAAATAGGAAGGATTATTTTACCTCGGGAGTACTGTACAGGTGTAATGTGCTAAAAGGAGTATCTCACACTGGTGGGTTTGTGTGAGTATAACATAAGATGAGGTTTAACATTAGGACGGATAGTAGTTGTACCTTTTGGAAGGTTCAGGATTATAATGCAGATGGGGAGAATTATACCCAGAGGTTATTTATTGTGAAGAGAGGGGAGCATTGTACATGGGGCAAGTATAACATGAGGATGGAGGACATTTATTATCTAGAGGTTGTAATGAGGATGGAGGGTTGTTTTGCCTTTTTCATTAATTTCTGTGTAAATCAGCTGGTCTGCCTTGGACCTTTAAGCCATGATGTGGGCCACTGTGGCAGGGCTAAACAGTTGACTGGCTATGAAAAATGTAAAATTTTGGAGATGTAACCACAGTACTTGGAGAAAACACATTCATACTTGGAACAGAATGGCTTCCATAAGCAGTGAACCGACATTAGGATTGAACGAGACCCTAGAGCTGTGAGATGGTTTTGTACCACAGAGCTACCATACTACCTACAGTGATGTAACATGAAGGAGGGATCTTGTACATGAAGGGAGAGGGTGAGATTACCAGTGGAGCCTGAGAGTATAACCGGAGGAGGGCAGGTTAGAGTATAATATAAAAGGTTAGGGTTATACCTGTGTAATCTGAGTATAATGTGAAGAGTAAGTTGTACCATGTAAGGGAGATCTGGTATAACCCTATATCCTCGTGCTCTATTTTAGTGTCTACACTGAAGTAACTGATATGCCTGGGGGAGGGGGGGTACAAGTGCAGCATAAAGAGGTATTGTACCTGGAGAGAGTGATCAACACTAAGAAGGTTGCTATACCCAGGGTAGTTAATGCACAACTGTAATGGGAAGTGGGGGAATTTTTATATAGAGCGATGTATATAAAATCTGTGTGTGTACACGTGTATGTAGGGAGGCTGACAAGTATAGCATGAAGAGGGATGGTGGTTACACTGGGGAGGTTAGTGTGAGAGTATAAATATGAGTTTGGCAAATTACCTGGATGGAGTGAGTATAACAAGAGGAAGGAAAATTATTCTATATGTACTGTAAGTAAAATTCAAGGGAGGGTTATACTGGGGAAGTTACTTTGAAATTATAACATGAGAGAACTGCTGCACCTGTGTGGAGCAGAACACATGGAGGTTGGGTGGGCAGTTCTAGGTGGGTGTTCTGGAAGTACAGTGCAAGAAGGGAAAGATTCATTGTACTTTGCAGGGAGGAAATGATGAAGGAACATGGTTGTAATTAGGGTATGAATATAGCATGAGGGTGGGAAGGTTTATTGTACCAGGTAAGGGTACAGATGTAACATGAGGAAAGAAAGGCATTCTTGGCAGTATACAAATATGACATGAAGGCAGGGTTATTGTACTTAATGGCATTTAACGAGTTGGAAGAGGGGTCGTTATACCTGACAATGAGTATAATTATAAGGAAGGAGAGTTACTGTACTGGGTGGGAGATTGCATTAGTAACACGAGGAAGGGCATTATACTGGGCAAAGGGGGGTATATAAGCATAGCTTCAGAAGAGATGGTGTGTGTGTGTGTGTGTGTGTGTGTGTGTGTGTGTGTGTGTGTGTGTGTGTGTGTGTGTGTGTGTGTGTGTGTGCGCGCGTATATACATATAAATAAAAAATGACTGTGGAGGGCATTATACTTGGGGTGTGCAAGTATGTCATGTGGAGGAGAGAGTGATGCAAGTAAAATATGAGGATTTACGTAAGAAATTAGGAATTTATATAGCAGGATTGGAGAATAAAATAAGGGGAAGACTGTTTTTACAAAGACTGATATGATTGCTACTACTGTAGTGTTACACAGTTATCAGATGCACCACGAAGCTTACATAACGAGCAGGAAGGATTGATCTGAAGTAGTTAACTTCATTTGTCAGCAACCTGTGGGTATCTGATCTGAGCTGGCAGCTTTCTAAGCTAGAGATCCGAGCTCCTCCCCCTTACCCATAATACCCTGCTATCTCCTTGCAATCCTCAGATCTCATTTGCCGCAGCTTTGTCAAGCACGAGTTTTCGAGCTCCTATAGTTTCAGGTGATTTGTGTTTTTTGCCTAAAATCTCTTAGTTTTTAGTGTGTGTGTGTGTGTGTGTGTGTGTGTGTGTGTGTGTGTGTGGTGACCTTGCACGTTTTAGCCGTTCTTCAGTCACCTGCTCTTCAGTCACCTGCCCGTAACTGGAGTTAGTCCTGAGAGCTTTAGGGTCCATGGCAGCAGCAATCAATCTCGCGCCCTTAACTCGCTTGCACATGAGGGTTCTCCAGTGGACTTTGCAGGTTCAGTGGTCCATCCTTCACCACCCGTTGGACTTACTGATTCCTATCAGCAGAGTTTGCAGAAATTTCCTCATGTGGTGGCCCCAATCTCAAGAGCTTCGGGAAGGACGGCCATTTGTTATGCCGCAACCCCAAGCCACGGTGACCACTGACGCTTCCCGCCTTGGGGGGGGGGGGACATTACGCGGGCAGAACTGTCCAAGGTATGTGGGCTCAGACTGAGACCGTTCTGCATATAAATGTTCTGGAGATGAGGGCGGTGCTTCTAGCGTTGCAAGCCCTTCATGCCTTTCTCCCTCTAGGGATTATTGCAATTCAG
Source organism: Protopterus annectens (assembly GCF_019279795.1). Classification (NCBI taxonomy): domain Eukaryota; kingdom Metazoa; phylum Chordata; order Ceratodontiformes; family Protopteridae; genus Protopterus; species Protopterus annectens. The sequence goes on along the minus strand of NC_056733.1, from coordinate 233,915,959 downwards.
TCACACATGTCATTGGTCTGGTACATCAACAAACAGGGGGGAACCAGGTCTTACTCTTTTTGCCGAGAGGCCATGAGAGTTTGGGATTGGGCGATGTCCACCAACTGTTTTCTATTAGCAACGCACATTCCGGGTCGGTCCAACATCCTAGCGGACAAACTGAGTCTAACTATCCTCTCGCCCTACGAGTGGTCTCTGAATCCTTTAGTAGTGAACAGATCTTCCGCAAGTGGGGTCAGCCTTGCTGTGATCTCTTCGCGTCGCCTTCCAACGTGAAGTGCAGCGATTTTTTTCGCTCTAATCCCCCTCTGGGGGAAAGCCCCAGAGATGCTCTAGTCCATGCTTGGCCACCTGGTGGTCTTTATGCTTATCCTCCTCCCTCTTCCGTCAATGCCAAAATTCTTACAAAAAGCTCGTCGGTTGGGAGCAAGATTATCCTCATAGCCCCATTCTTACCTCGTCAAGCCTGGTTCCTGTGCCTACGGTCTCATCTTATAGCTCCTCTCTGGATCTTGGATCCCATCCCGAATCTGATATCTCATCCTTTGGGATTGAAACCCCCGAATCTGGTCGATCTCAGGCTCTCAGCTTGGTTGATCCAGTTCCATTAGTTGCTAGGACTCCCGGTATCTCGTCTGCAGTTAGATCTATTCTGGTAGTGGCGCCTAAGCCTTACAATAGTAAATGGAAGCGGTTTTCCATTTGGGCATCTCATAGGAATTTGGACCCTTTCACTGCTCCCATCCCAGCAGTGCTCTATTTTCTATCTCCTATTTTTCAGCAAGGGGCCAGTTCTTCTACTGTAAAGGTTCAAATGGCGGCCATCTCCCATTTTCACATTGGAGACCATCTCAATCCCCTCGCTTCCACCAAGATTTGTAAGACCTTTCTGAAAGGTACGTTTCTCTTGAGACCTCCTATTCGGAACTCCGCCCCTCCATGGGATCTAACTTTGGTCCTTCAGGCTCTGACTGGACCACCTTTTGAACCTGCAGCTTCTGTTGATTTGAAATTCTTGTTCTGGAAGACTGCCTTTTTGGTAGCTATTACCTCAGCTAGAAGGGTGTCAGAGCTTCAGGCCCTCTGTGTTAAGCCCCCTTACCTCGTATTCCATAAGGACAGGGTCTCTCTCAGGACTTAACCCATCTTTCCTACCCAAAGTGGTCCCCGAGGCGATCAGTCTATTAATCTCCCAGTTTTTTTCCCTAACTATCAAAACAAAGGGGAGTACAAACTTCATTTGTTAGATGTTCATAGACAGTTACGCTTTTATTTACACAGAACAGCTACCTTCCGCAAGTCTGATCAGCTCTTTTTTGCCTTTGCAAAACCCTTCTTGGGTAAGCCAGTTTCGAAGGTGACTCTGGCCAGATGGATTTCTAATTGCATTCTGCTCGCATACTATCTGGCCTACCAGAGCCTATAGGGGTTCATGCTCATTCTACTCGCTCTATGGCTACATCTGCTGCATTTTGGTCTAGAGTTCCCTTGGATGACATTTGCTCTACGGCTACTTGGGCATCCTCTCATGCCTTGATCTCTCACTATAAATTGGATTTAATGTCCAGATGAAGGGTGGCCTTTGGCTCTGCAGTGCTCCAGAATATCCTTCCTTGAGGACCTCCCAAGTTTTTTGGTAGCTGGGGACTCTGTCCCACAGGTTGATGACCAAATGAAGTTAACTACTTCAGATAAAGAAGTTATGTACTCACCATAACATTCCATCTGAGTAGGTAACTTCATTTGTCAGCAGCTGACCCTCCCTCCTTCCCCCTAACCTGGTTCTTTGATTACCTGGACCCAAGGATGGTTCATCAGGTCCTTTATTAATCCTTAGGTTAGGATTCTTCAGGTTGTTGTTTTGTGGTTGTGAGGTTATATAGGTGGGCAAATGCGATCTTTGGGTTTGAAGGAGGTAGCAGGGTATTATGGGTAAGGGGGAGGAGCTTGGAGATGGGATCTCTAGCTTGGAAAGCTGCCGGCTCGGATCCAGGTCTGATCCGATACGTACAGGTTGCTGACAAATGAAGTTACCTACTCAGATGGAACGCTATGGTGAGTACATAACTACTTTTTTCCTAGATGTGATTCTAACATATGGAGCATAGACAATAGGCTCTGGAACTGTAAGGTGAGCGGGGGGAGCCCTCCCACGCTATTTTTTAAGGATGCAAAACTACTCTCTAAAGAGAGATGCTGAATACCTTATTTGCAGCTCTCCCACATTACCATTCCTGACGTCTGACCGTTGTAAATGTACGTTGCTTGCCCTTTCACTGCGCTGTTTGTTCTGCACTGCTGTGACCCCATAGGAGGGAAAAAGAAAACAATCTGTGTTGTAAAATGCTCATCAGACCACCATCGCATCGTAAGATTCTTAAGCAAGTCATCATCCTGTTCATAAGAAGGTCATATGCATCAAAAGTATAAATGCAGTTTGTGTTTGAAAACTTTCTTGCCTAGTGGGCACATTAAATGCCTTTTACAGGTGACACTTGTGAGTTAGGAAGAAAATAAAATGCAGCACACAGTAATGATGTGCTAGCCCACTGTAGGTAAGTGTAGAAAAGTTTTGCACATTGTCATACCATGAACTTGACACTTGTTTTGAAAGAGTAATACACAAATGTAACATGAAGAAACTGCTCTAGTAAGCTTGTTGGAGGTAAAACTGAATAGCCCTGAAGCCCAAGACTTTGTAAGACTTTAGTAAAATAACATGATAAATAGTTGCAAAGTGCTGAAAAGAACATCACCTCAAAAATATAGTAGTACAAGCAGACATTGCAGCCATCCGTGAATCTACACAAAGCACTTGGAACTCAGTCTAACCTTAGTGATGTTTTTCACTGCTTATGAATATCTATGGCACAGGTTCTCAGAATGGAAGACTATGTAATAGTGACAAAGCAGGACTGGCAAACACCAGACTAAAACAAGAAGAGTGTGGACTCTATATTAAAAAAATAAAATAAAACAATAAGGGGGGGGGGCAAATATGTAATAAAAATCAAGTTTGCTATTACATTACCCATGTTCAAGACCATATCTATACAAGACCTGAGCACTGACCGGTATTGCAATATTTAGTATACAGGTAGCATACAAAATTGTGATGTTCCAATGTTTTATAAGGATCATAACTGGTAAGACGATTGGCTTGGAAAGAAGGAAAAGACAGCTTTTTGTATGCCTTGATATGTTCATGAACAGGAAAGGACACTGTTCTGGCTTTTAAACCTATTTAGCAATATTCAGATTTTGCATCTATGTTTATTAAAACCTCAAACCAAAATAAATAGTCAAGGTTATGTATTTCAGCAAGAGGTAAACCTAAAATGATTTGATTTCTGGGGTATATCTTGTATTGGAGAAAGAGTAGCTCATGGGTAGACCACACTGCCAGACAAAAGCAGAGTGAGGCAATATTAATGATTTCATGTCAGGAATGCACAAGTGTATGAATAGAAGTGTACCTCACGAGTAATTGGCCCAATGGAAACATTTTCCCCGCTTGGGAGGTTTAAAATGGTATGCAACAATCTATTCTCCTTTATTTATTTTATTTTACATTTGTTGACCGGGATAGTCCGACTGGATACATGTCCATTTTCAGCAGAGGCCCGGGGAGAAAAGCTCCACAGTAAAACAGAGGTTAATGCATTGCAATAATACAAAGAAAGAAAAAACAAAAACAAAATGCATCTCCTATAATAGTAAATGCTACAAAGGAGATGCAGTACAGTGTAATTAGTCTATCATATACAATATCAGGGATACAAAAATATTTACACAGATTCCAGCATACCAATTCTCCTTCTAGGCTAATCACTTTGGTTAAGAGGAGAGCGAAACAAGACAGAAGGAGGGAATGCATCTAGGAAAAAGATCTGTCCTTGTCTGAGAAAGGAGTAGTCAGGACTTGAACATTGGCAGAGCCAATGTGACTTTAGATGGTGATTTAACCTTTTTTTGAAAAGGCCTAGGGAGGAAATGCAGGAAAGGCTGGGGGGGAGGGAGTTCCATATTTTACCAATGGCATTGGTAAAAAGTGAGTCCCCCCCTACATTGTTGGCTTTGACTGTTTGAACTAGTAGCTTATTGGAGGAGCGCAGACTACTGAGATTATTGTAGGGTCTAATTAAATTTTTCAGCCCTGGAGTTTTGTCAGGTTGGTTCAGGATTTTAAATGCTTCAATGAGTTGGGTCTTCTGTAGAAGGTTAGCAAATTCAATCCAACCTAGGTTTCTTAGGTGAATACAGTGGTGTGTTTTGTAAGGCATTCATGTTGCAAATCTAGCAATCTGATTATAGCAGCGCGATGGTTTTAGTTCAGCTGCGTTAAGATTAGTGAGCATAGGGGAGGCATACAGGAGGGTGGAGAGAAGATGAGAGCGGGCCATGGTCACTTTTGCTGTTGGAGTTAGAAAAGATTTGATCCGGTATAGTGACCCGAGTTTTTTATTAACTGTTTTAATGGTCTGATTGATATGGATATCAAATCTAAGTTTGTTATCTATGGAAACTCCTAATAGTTTGGTATAGGAGTCTGGGGAGATGATTGTCCCATTTTTGGATTGGATAGAAAAGGATAGGGCTGTGGTCTTTTGAGTGGGGTGAAAAAGTAGTAATTTGGTTTTGTTTGGATTCAGGATCAATTTACGTCCTAATAACCAATTCTCTACTGATATGAAACATGATTGAGTTTTGGTTAGTAGGTTGACAGGAGATGTATCAGCACAGACTAATGTCGAGTCGTCTGCATATTGAATGCAGGTGGCTTCAGGGATGGCTTTATACAGGTCATTTATGAATATAGTAAAAAGAAGAGGCCCCAGTATAGATCCTTGGGGTACTCCTATGGTATTTGGTAAGAGGTTAGAAAACTTAGATTGCCAGAGTACGGCTTGTTTCCTACCAGATAGATAGCCAAGAAACCAGTCCAGAGCTTGTTTGTCTAGTTGGAGATTTTCTAGTGTATGATGTAGTAGCTGGTGGTTCACCATATCGAAGGCCTTTGATAGGTCAAGAAATAGTGCTGAAGATATTTTTTTGTCATTTCGGTTGTGATTGATCGTGTCAGTAAAAGAGAGAAGAGCAGTGGTTGTACTATGGTGGGGTCTAAAACCATGTTGAGAATTGGTTAGTAAATTGTTCTGGGTAAGATAGTAAAGAAGTTGTTTGTGTATACACTTCTCCATGATTTTGGCCAATGGTGACAGTATTGCTATGGGCCTGTAATTTGATAGTTCCGTTGATAAGCCACCTTTGTGGAGAGGTATGACATGGGATATTTTCCATATTGATGGGATTGTGGATTCTGCTATGGTTCTATAGATAAGTATTGAAATAGGGTACGCAATGGCATCTGCTGCTATCTGTAAGTATTCAGCTGGGAGAAGGTCTGCAGAGAGAGTAGTTGGCTTTAGTTTCTTCAGTAAGGATCGTATATAGGCAGTGGAGACAGGTTGAAATTTAAAGGTGGATTTTAGCTGTTGGAAGTTTTCCATTTTAATGGAGTTGGTGGACGGTAATTGATTTGCTAGGGATTATATAGTGTCAGTAAAGAAATTGTTAAAGGAATTTGCTACGTCTTCAGGGGTTTTGTCACTTAGTTTTTTTTGGGGGTTAGGGGTAGAGGATTTACCTGGGTGGAGGATTTACCTGGGTGGAGAAGATTATTTAATCCAGTCCAGAATTTTTGAGGGTTGTTTTGGTGTTTATTTTGGAGTTGACAATAGTAATTTTTCTTGTCAAATAATGTTGCTTTTTTGGTCTCATTTCTTAGTTGTTGGAATTTTATGCGGTCCGAGGTTGATTTGGTTAGACGCCATATATTCCAGGTTTTGTTTCTAATTTTGATTAGTGATATGGTGTTTTTTGTTAACCAGGGTGCAATCCTTGTTTTTACTCTGATTGATCTTATTGGGGCGTGAGACTTAAGTATGGCTAGGAATGTGCTATTAAAAAGAAGTACTGCCTCCTCTAGGGGGAGATGCTTAAGGGATGCCCAGTTAAAGGATTTAAGTTCCATCAGAAATTTAGTGAGGTCAAAATGCTTCTTATTTCTGACTGACCTGTACATAGGCGGAGTGGAGCTTATTACCTTCTTTTTCATAATATAGGTGATGAGATGGTCACTAATGTTGTTTGGAAGGGTACGGCCGTATATGTATGGAGTTGACTGTTAATGAGGATCCAGTCTAGGATACTCTCTTTATGATTATTATTACCTATTCTGGTAGGGGAAGATATTAACTGACAGAATCCATGTAAGTTAATGTGAGTAGGGTTGACTTCTGATGTGCATTGAGTCCAGTCTATATTAACATCTCCTAGGATAATGGTTTCTTGAGGATAGTTGTTTGATAGCCAACTAAGGATGTGCTCAAGTGTGTCAGAGTTATTCCCGGGGGGAATATAGGTCACAATTAGATTAATACTTTTATCTTTGTTTATTTGTAGTTTTAGTGCAAGTATTTCAGCATTAGAGATATGAGGTGGTTGAGGCGAATTAATAGTGACATTCAGTGCGCTCTTATAGAGCACCGCGATACCACCTCCTTTTTTTGTCAGGCGATCAGTTCTATATATATTATAGCCTGGTGGCATTACCTCATTATCTTTGGTCCCTTGTTTTAGCCAGGTTTCTGTTAGACACATTATATCAGGGAGGTACGTTGCTATTAGGGCGTGCAAGTTATGAATCTTATAATTGCATATTCCTTGCGCATATAATCCTTGCGTATTATAATGACATACCTCTGTTTTCTGAAGAAGCGATATAAGCCAAGCAAAGCTTTTTGTGCTTTGTGTCAGAACAGTGATCTTTATGGTGGTCTTTGTCATTCGCCACTACTTCTGAGCATAACGTTGCACAAACCCTTACTTTCCTTTCATCCTTTTATATTTGGGACACATCCTTTCACCACTGTCCAGCCATTTACATACCGTAAAGGTCGTAAAATATGTCCACATTGCTCATTTCTTTAAAAAAAGAAAAAAGAAAAAGCAGACTCCCTTAAGACATATGGAGACATACATATTCGTAGAATCTTACTTGTCTTAGTCTTTCAGCATGGGTTCATAAGGTGTGGACTAGGCTAATGGCCCTGGGGCCTTTACAAGCCTAGCCATAGGATTACCCTGGCATAGTGCCACCTGAACTTAGTTGCCAGTGCCTCTGTCGAGTAGAGCCACTAGAGTTATCCCCAGGGTGAATTTTCTGTTTCCCATCCACTCAAGATTTTTCTTGAAGAGGGTAGCGAAGTACTCTGACTTGTTATGGAAGTCTATTCCATAGCATGGGCAGTCTCTGGGTTATAAACCTGTCCCTCCAGCATGTTCTGTTAATTTTGGTAATGAGGTTGGCTCTGGAGCGTGTGGTGTGGAGAGATTGGAATTTCTTTAGATGTAGCATTTCTAACAAAGCTGGGTCAGACCTGGCTTTGTAAGTCAAGCAGAGATCGCCTCTAAGTAGGTGATATGAGACAGGCAAATAGTTGGAGTTTGAGTCTGTCCATATAGGACAAGTGTTTACCTCTTTGTGGGGCACTTTTGCTTTTGTGGCCTCTCCAGTTGTTGCAGGTGTCTAGTGAGGTACTCTATGATTGACCTGATGAGGAAAGAGTAGAGGGAGACAATGACCTCTTTCTTCCTGGATGCAAAACCCCTTAGTAATGAGATGTGCCACATAGGACTTTCTGACCACAGTGGCAATGTGGTGATCAAGAGAGGTTGCTGTCAGCCTGTTTCCAGATCTCGTATAACGCCTTCTGTGTTTCGTGGACTACCATCAACGTGGTAATTCATGGGAATTGGGTTTTTCCCAAAGGGGATGACACATTTTTTGACATTGAGCTTAAGGCCATGGTTCTGACACCAGTCGTTGGTTTCAGTGAGGCCATTCTGTAGGATGTCAACATCACTTGGAGTTAGCAATAGCTCCCAACTTGCAGTCATCTGCGAACTTTGTCAGCCAGAGTACCTTTGTGTTGGTCTGGACTTCAAAGAAGTAGATACCAAACAGGAGAGGACCCAGGACCAAACCCTGTGGGACTCAATTCATGACTAATCGGCAGTCTGACTTGGAGTCATCTACTTTCACACTGTGGGCTCTGTGTGTGAGCCAGTTTGCAACCCACCTAGTGATATAGGGGTCGTTGCCTAGCTTAGTGAGTTTCTCTGTGATTCCTGAGTGGGGAATGGTATCAAAAGCCTTGGCCAGATCAAAGTAGGCTGTATGAACCCACCTTCATCCACACCTCTGGTGACTGACTCAAAGAAGTTGACCAAGTTGAGCAGGCATGATCTACCCTGTACAAAACCAAACTGTGTAGGATCCAGAGTTTGGAGATTCCCTATATCCTTGTTTATTAGCTCCATGATGATGCGTTCCATAGCTTTGCATATCAGGCTCGTCAGGCTAATGGGGCGATGGTTCCCAGGGTCTGTAGTCGCTCCTTCTTTGTGGAAGGATGACTGTAGCAGCGCACCATATGGTAGGGACAAAGCCTGAGGTGAGGCCGAGATTGAACAGGGCACACAGGTGAAGTGCCAGTTCACTCTGTAGTTCATGTAGAACACAGCCAGGGATATTGTGAGGTCCCATAGAAGCTGTATTCTTGGCCTTGGACAGTGTTGTTTTAGCCTGTGCAGCAGTAATACTGGGGGCCTGGCAATCTACTGGTATTATTGGTTCTTTTGGGAGGGGGGGGTTAATTTGGCAACTGAATCTGTCTGCCAGTATACTAGCAATATCTGTTGCCTTGGTGTATAGGAGGTACCATTGTGCAGTAGCTCAGAGCACATCTGGGTATTGCCGTGGAGATTCTTTATAAAACTGTAGAAGGCTTTGTGGTTGTCTTTACTATCTGCTGCAATTCTGTTTTCATAGCTAGCTTTAGAGGATTTGATCAGGAATCTCAACTTTTTGTTGAAGCTGATAAGGGAGTTTTTCCAGTCTTGGGACTTCACATTATTCTGCATCAGTTTCCTCCTGTTGTAGAGTTTGTTTATGGCAGGGGACCACCAGATCAGCTTTCTTTTTCTGGAGGAGAGCGTCTTGGTTCTGTTGGGTATGGCGAGATACATGCATTTGTGTACATGTTCGTACAGTGCATTAGTCTAAGATTCGGCGGTCATACAACTATTCTCCATTGCATGTGTGCCATGAAGTTAGCCACCTCTGTTTTTAGGAGCCCAAAGTTAGCTTTGGAGAAGTTTTTCATGGTGGTTACCTTTGCAGGGGGTATAAGGGATGTGGATTTCCAAGGTGATTACTTTGTCGTCGGATCTAACCAGGGAGGAACTGACTATTGGTGCAGAGCAGTGGTCACCCATGTTAGTAATGACCATGTCAACGATGTTGCTACCTCTAGTGGGGCTAAGAACGAGCTGGTCCAGGGCATTGGAATTAATGAATTCCAGGAAATGTTGGGCAAATGTACTGGTACATGAGTAGATATTGTTAGTGTTTCACTGTTGTAGTAATCACACTTGGGTTATTCTGCTAGACGTAGCCCTTACTCTGCCAGAATACCAGAGGCTTAGTGTTTCTGTCTCGGTTGCTGTCACTCCAGGACTGATGTCAGGTCGTCAGTGGTATAAAGTCAGGCAGCCGACGCCATTACATCAGTCTTTCTTGCCAAGGCGCCCGAAGCAGTTTGCACGAGTGCCAGTCGGCTGCTAACTGAGGGTTTCCGAATTGAAGTTGAAGTCTTCTAAAGCTAAGCACCCCATTGGGGATCCTTTCTTCTTGCTTTAATGGATGTCTGAAAATTAGCAATGGTCTCATCTGTGGAAAGCAAATACCACACAGACTTCCATTTTTACTGAGTCATCTGTTTAGGCCCAGACCATGATGTCACTCGCTGTTGCTTTTGTGCTTTGTTCAACGCCAGAACTGTCGTCGGGCCCTTATTGTAGCTAGATATTTTTGCTCGGTCCTCTAATTCCGATATGGCTTTGGTAAACTTTGGTAAGCCATCCAATTACTGATCTTCCAAAAAAGTAAGGGAAAAGACAGACCGCACATGTCCATAACTGCCGATGACATTTCCATTAAGCCGGTCAGTTCTCCAGTCCTCAATGAGGTGCTTTCACAGCCCCTGATGCCTGCTTCTGTGGATTTGCAGGCCGCTACAGAGACCCTTTCGGAGTCCGGTATGCTTCGACTAAGGATCCTGCGGATGTCTCTACCTTGGATGAGTCCAGAACTGCCGAGCAGGCACAGGCTTCAGAGGAAGTTATTCTCGCTACCGATACTCAACACAAACAGACTTCTTTCACGTCTTCAGCTCTTTCTAAAACTACCGAGTTTCTAAGGCCCAGGGTACAAACTACGCTCAAAAATACGACTACCCATGCTCAGGCACCTGCTTCCATGCCCCAATCTCAAATGCTTAAAATGGCAGAAGACCTTATGCTCATTAGGGGAAGACAGGCTTACCCCTTCCAAAAGAAAGATGTGTCCCCAGTAGTTTTATCTGAACAGGAGTCCGATGACTCTGATGCTTCTGAATATGAAGACATGCAACCCCTCTCTGCTTATGAGGATTCTGATGCAGAGAAATACATTCCTTCTGCCTCTCCACATGAGGATTTTTCATTTGGTGAAACCCTGCATACTTTAAGGGAGCATTGCCAATGGGAATGTCAGGACTATCCTCAGAGACTCAGGGAATTCTTAGATTTACCACAACACAGACCTTTAGCCATTCCTCCTGTCCTGGATGTTGTGGATGATGTTTTTATGGAATCCACTTTGATTCCTGACACCCTTCCTCCTGCTCCCAGGAAACCTGACAAGTACTAGAGTCCCTGACTTTCACAAATTCCTTTTCAAAAATCCTACTGCTGACCCAGAGGTCATCTCCCAAGGACCTAAAGGAATTAAAGCAACCTCAGCTAAGAATCCAACCCCCTCAGACAGGGGTTCCCGAGCTTTAGATAGATGGGGTAAAAAAAGTATACTATTAGAGCACTAAATTGTCAGTTCCACATGCTGAAATATCAGCAGCATACCATGGAATTCGAACAAAAAATATCTTCCTTTTCCTGCTTGTGCAGAAAATAATTACAAGAGCTTATGCATTCTGCAAGCCAAGTTGCTAAACACACCTTGCAATGTGGCTTTGGCACCCTAGAAGCATCTTGCAGGGCAGCAGTCACTGGTCCTGTCCTTTAGAAGGCATGCTTGGCTTAAGGAACAGACGTTGCCAGACCATATCAAATCAAAATTGTTGGACACACCATTGAGCAAAGACAATTTGTTTGGCACCAAGGCAGAAGAGGTCTTAAAGATGGAAGAAAAAGCTAAATCTATGCAGACAGACTTTTTACTGGTCTATCCTCTGAGGTGCAGTACGCATTGTCCCTCCAAGCATTGGTCCTTTCCGGCCCCCTCCAGGCCAGCTCAGCCCAGACCCAGGGGAAGCAGACCCCCCAGACAGCAGTCCCCGGGAATGCAGAGATCTAAGCAATGGAGGTCCTCCTCTTCAAAAACAGGGAGTGCTAAGCCACCCCTTATGGTAAGAACTCACAATGACTTTACACTTCCACCCCTTAGCTCTGCCCACCTGCTTGTGCCCCTAGGAGGAAAGCTCCTTCCATGCAAGCAACTGGGCCTTTATTACCAATGACCGATGGGTCCTCAACAGTGTCCCAGGGATACAAATTTTATTTCCACATCCTGCCATCCCCAAAAGGGTTCCCAGATCTTCCTACAAACCAGTGGACAGAGGCCAAAAAGTAAGTTCTTTCCCTGCTCTCCACAAGGGCAAGACTGCATGTTCCTGCAGACCAGATAGGCCAAATTTTCTATTCCAGTCTCTTCCTGGTACCTAGAAAAGAGGGCACCTGGTGCCCATTCCTCTATCCATTCTAAACACCTTTATGGTGATACCAAAATTTAAAATGCTCTCCCTCCAGCAGCTTTTTCCTGTGCTTTCCAATGATCCTTGGTTAGCCACCCTAGACTTAAGAGGCTTATGTCCTACACATCCCAGTCAGGGAATCTTGCAGGAAATGTCTACGTTTCAGGGCAGGATCTATGCACTTTCAGTTCTCTGCACTTCCCTTTGGCTTATCCACTGCTTCAATGTTCGCAAAATGCCCGGATAAGCCATTGTTTTTTGCAGACAAATATTCAAATGTACTCCTGCTTATACGATTGCCTTATTCAGGCAGGCAGTTAGGAAAAGCTGTTACAGCACCTGACCTTTGTAAAGGACCTACTGACCTCCCTGGGGTACAGTATCAACAAAACGAAATCAAAACTATTCCCCACACAAAAAATTTTATTCATGGGAGCAAGCCTGGACACAGCATCCCAGATGGCATTCCTTACTCCAGAAAAACAAGCCTACCTGACAGGCTGCTTCTCTCACCTAGCCACCAGAACCCAGTTATCCGCAAGGAAAATCCTGCAAGCTCTAGGGTTCATGGCCCTCTGGCATTCTACTCATTCCATATGCCAGACTGTATATGAGGAAACTACAGTGGTACCTAAAAAGCCTTTGGTGTCAACACACTCAAGACCTGGAAACTATCATACCAATGATACCCTGTCTAGGGAAAGATTTTCTTTGGTGGGCAGCCGCATGCAACCACAACAAAGGACTTCCCTACTCACAACCCCATGCCGCCCTAGACCCTCACCACAGACGCATCAGACTATGCCTGGGATGCACACTTGAACGGCAGGTGCATTCAGGGCTATTGGAGCCCAAATCAAATACATCTGCACATCCAACCAAAGAGAAATGCTAGCTGTTCAGCACAGTCAAAAATAGAGGCCATAAATGTAATGCAACTGTTTTACCAGTTGCATTAAACCAGTCATCACTCTTTAGGTGCTGGCCTCTGCTTTTTGACTTTATGTAGCTTCTTGGCCTGGTGCACCTGCCTTACGTGCAAAGTCTGTTTTGGGTCTAGCTGTTCAGCACACCCTGACAGCTTTCAGACCCCTACTCTCCCCGGGGCCTCTACTGATCAAAACAGACAACACCACAGTGAAGTGGTATATCAACAATCGGGGAGGGACTCGCTGTTATCCTCTCTGTAGGCTCACAATGACCCTTAGGCGCAGGGCCTCAGCCATGCAAATACACCTGCTAGCTCAATTCCTGCCAGGGTCAAACTCTCTTGCAGACAACTTAAGCAGAAACCTGCTAGACCCACACGAGTGGCAACTAGACCACAGAACCTTCACCCTTGTAACCCAGAAATGGAGCACCCCGAAGGTGGACCTCTGCCTCCCACTCCAATCAGCTTAGCAAATTCTGCACCAGAGAACCTCAGAGCAAGGCCTGGAAAGTGGATGCTCTATCCTTCCAATGGGTAAAAACCTCTCTGTCTATGCATTTCCCCTTTCTACCACTCATTTCAAAGGTACTGCTGAAAATAAAGGAGGAAAAACCGAGGGTAATCCTGATTGCCTCAGACTGGTCACGCCAGCACTGGTACCCACTGCTGTGCAACCTGTCACCCCTGCCACCATGGCACCTTCCTCAGATCCTAACACTCCTGACCCAGAATAATGGAGAATTCATGCATCCCCAATTGCAGACCCTCAACCTGGCAGCCTGGCTTATTCCCTGACCTCTCCTCAAGCTGGCAGCCTAAGCAAACAAGTCCTAGATGTTATATGTGAGGCCAGACACCCCGGCACTAGAAAATTGTATGCTGACCAGTGGAAAACATTTTGCACCTGGATCCAGGCTAAGGAAGCTGAAACAGCACAGCCCTCCCTACCTCTCATCCTGGATTATACCTAGCAGACCTACACAGGGGTCTATCCTTCTCTTCTATTAAAATTCATGCCTCTATCATCTCTGCTCATTACAGCACAGAGCCACCTGTCTTCTCACACCCTCTCATCAAACAGTTCCTAAGAGGGTCTAACAACGTAAAGCCACCCAGAAGAGCTCCTACCCCAGCTTGGGACCTTAACTTTATGTTGGGAAAGCTCACCCTTACCCGCCTTAGAACCTGCAACTACAGCAGAGTTAAAATTCCTCTCTTGAAAAACTTTGCTTCTGGCCATCACTTTAGCTAGAAGAGTTTGAGCTACAAGCACTCATGGCTGTGGAGCCCTTGATCATTTTCCATGCTGACAGGGTCTCCCTCAGGACTAACCCATCCTTCATGCCTAAAGTGGTGTCCAGTTTGGCTTTCAACCAATCCATTTGCCCACCTTTTTCCCTAACCCACAAAGCAAGGGGGAAAGGATTCTGCACTCTGTAGATGTGCACAGACAGTTTAGATTCTATCTGGATAGGACTAAATCTTTTGGAAAAACTGACCAATTGCTAGTCAGCTTCATAGCAGAGGGCAAGGCCATATCCAAACAGTCTCCAAATGGATAGCGCACTGCATCCATTTCTGCTATAAACAGCACAGGAAACTGCCCCCAAAGGGGGTTAGGATGCATTCCACCAGGGCAACCTCCACCTCTGCAGCTTCTCAGAGGGGTCCCCACCAGGGGCATCCTGGAGACTGCAACAAGCATTACCACCTGCCTATCTTCTCCAAATCTAGGGCAGGTTTTGCCACTGCAGTCTTGCAGGGCATCCTAGCCAGCCCCAGTCTTCTTGACTGCCTCCACCCTTTTCAGCTTTGGGAGTCAACCCAAGTGTGACGACTAACAGTGAAACACGAAGAACATAGTACAGTTGTGTACACTTACCATAAATGTAGGTGTTCGGGTGTATTCACTGTTGCAGTCCTGGTTTCCCCACCCTCCATCCCCCATGTCTCTCTCTTTTCCTTTACATACAGGGAATTTTTGATATTTACTTTATACTGGTGGTCACGGTGGTGGTGCTGCGGTGGTAGTGTCGCCTCACAGTAAGACGCTGTCCGGTTCAATTCTCAGCTAGAACGTCTTCTGCGTGGAGACATGCGTGAATGGGTGTACCTTTGTTAAAGGTTGTGCGTCAGGGCTGGTAACTCGGCACGTAAAAATCAACTACTAATCATTAGCAGACCAGAGTTCCATTGTGGTGACCCCTAACCGGGCAAAGCCGAAAGACTCAACAACTTTATACTGGTGGTGTTCTTCCACCATAACCTACCTCCCTATTTGGGGGCTTCTGACAGTTGGGGCAAGAAAAACTAATGTAATGGCGTCTACTGCCTGATTTTATACCACTGACAACCTGACGTCACCCCTGCAGCGACTGCAACCCAC
Source organism: Protopterus annectens (assembly GCF_019279795.1). NCBI lineage: Eukaryota > Metazoa > Chordata > Ceratodontiformes > Protopteridae > Protopterus > Protopterus annectens. The sequence continues at coordinate 233,900,766 of NC_056733.1, read as the reverse complement.
ACAGAAATACTAAGCCTCTGGTATTCTGGCCGTCTGAGGCCTACCCCTGGCAGGATAACCCAAGTGTGATGGCTGCAACAGTGAATACACTCTTAACATCTACATTTATGGCAAGTGTACACAACTGTACTTTTTCCCAGTTAATGGAGGGGTAGTTGAAGTCGCCTATTAAGCGTGTTAGGTTGGACCCTAATATTCTCGAGTGCTTAGGAACATGGAGTTGAGAGGCTTGGGACATGGTTGGGGACCTATAGCGGGCTACAACCTGAATTGCTGTCTTACCCAATGCCAGCTGCACCTGAAGTATCTGTAATTTGTTATGTTTGGCTACCAGTCTGGAGGTGTGCACATCCTTTATGAATATGGAAACACCACCGCCTTTGGAGCTTCGGTCTAAGTTCTGGGACCAAAAGGTATGGAATGAGTTGTAGCCTGGTAGTGCAGGGGTGCTTTCTGCAGCCTTTAACCAGGTCTCTGTTAGAGCACAAATGCTGATGTTCTCCATTTTAAGGAGTGCTTTGAGCGAGTACATTTTGAGATAGACTTCTAGCGTTGAGTAGCATGACCCTCAGACTGCATTTGTTTTAGCTGTTACGGTGGTAATTTGGTCTTTGGAACACCTCCTAAAAAGGCACTATAGGGGTGGCAAGAGGCTTGGCTAGTACCTGGAAGCCCATGGGCGACAGATGCAGGCCATCTCTGGCAAAGCATTAGTCGGTCAATCATGTCATCCCAGGCAGATACTGGATCCCCTTAGAATGACACCAGAAACTTAGTCATTTGTTGAACTCTGTCATTTTCTGCTTGTACTGTGGTATCATTCTGGGTGATGGTAGGATGCTGCTCAGGGCTAGGGTCATACCTGCCTGGGTTACATAATCAGAGTTCCTCCATGTCTCTTCATGTAGTCCAGGGAGGTATGTCTCAGATCATTCAAACCCACATGTAGAATGACAGTCATGTTTGTACCTGTTGAAGGACCTGAGTGCATTATGTGATGTATCCTGGCACCTGACAGGCAGCTGACTGTTACTCTCCTTATTCAACCTAGTGAGTGGGACATCAGTGTGCTTCACTATCAAGTTGCCTATGACTAGTGTGTTGGGCATGCTGTTTTGCCTTAGGGGCTTTGGTTGAGTGGCACACTGAGTTGGGTCTCGTGACTAGTGTGTTGTGGTGGTAGTGCGTTTCTGCCTTGGAGATCTCTGCTGCTTGAATAGATTGAGAGCCTCTGCAAAGGTGGGTGTGTGGTTTGTGTTTTTATGTGAAGGCAGTGCTGGAATGTGTTCTGGGGGGCTGTGTTCAATGTGTTGTGGTGCAAGTGTTGACCTCCTCTTAACCAGCTATTCTGGTCTAGGCTGGAGAGTATGTGGCTTTCAGTTTGGATCTACAAGTGCATCTCTCAAGTTTGAGTTTTGGGAGGTAAGAGGAGAGGGTAGGCTGTGTACATGAGGCAGTTGCCACATTGCCTCAGGATGCCCAAGCTCATCAAGTTAATAGGAGAAAGCACAGGGAACCGACCTTTAGACATGCCTGGAGGGGTGGGCATTGGTAAGTACTGGAGGGGTGGGCATTGGTAAGTACTGGAACCGTTTCCTTGTAGAACGTTTAGTGCTGGTAGCACTTTTGTGTGCTACAATAATTGCTACAAGAAGTCTGGTGAAGTGCTAAACTAATAAGCTAGTGCAAGTGCAGGAGAGGAGAGAACTAGTAGCTCTAAGGGACAAATTGAAGAGCAGACTTTGGCACCGCTCAGGGGCTTTACAAACAGTCCTGGATACAGCAAATCTGTATCTGGGCTAGACTAGTTACAGGAAATGAGGAAACGAGCACAAACGTGGGCTTTTAAACCAGAAAGTTGAGATTTAGAACAATCAGTCATAAAGTTTGTTCTACTCCTTAATATCAAGTAACATTCTTAGCCACAAATAAGTAATTCCCTAAAACTGTATTTTCCTTTCATCATTACTCTAACAAAACATGAATGATGAGACCTATTCCAATTCCACCTAAGGTGCACACCTCCTATAGGGATTCTTTCCATCAGGATTGCATCAGCATCTCATTGCATTGCTGCATATGTTCCATGCTATTTGGAAATCAAAGTAATTTTGTCTACCTCTAAGGTTTCAGACCCTGTATAGCAAGGAACATCCATATTGTTGGCTTCTACCCTCTTGAAACATCTGAAGCAGTAAACAAGGCAGTATCTACAACACATTTTCAAACTTCACAACTGTGCCACTCTCCAGGAAATACTTCACACCACTGAAGCTGGCATGAAATGCTTTTGAAGAATGACATAGCCAAAACATTTTACAAGTCTTTAAATTTAAAACTGCTGCTTCCTGATTAACTGAATAAACTGCTTGCTGCTGAACATTTTGTCCCATTGCATTGATTTTGTATCTCATCAGCTTGAAAAATGTAATGTACCCTGATTTTCTTATAACAATCCACTTGTCAAGTTTCTACAAAATATTGCCTTCTGAAAATTTCTCCCATTCTCACAATTTGGCATGTATTTGTAAAAACGTTCCTTTATTTTCTAGTTATTGCTCAATTAGAAGCATTGCTTAATATACTATTAAAAACGTTGACTCTTCCTTTGTTCATTTGACTGCCTTCCCTCTGCTTTGGGCAGTATTAACATAGTTGCTAGTGATGCTTGTAAATGCTGCTATTGGCCAGATTATGTGGCAAATGAAAATTAAGACTGTGCTTTATATATTTTTTTCCATTTAATTTATTGGTTAGCAAGATTTTCCAGAGAAAAAGAAAACTTAACAATCACAATCTCATCAGTTTATGCATGTCTGTACACAGTACTGCAAAGACAACATATGGTGGGATTTGAAAGTTGTAAGTTAAAGGATGACCGGTTTAGTCCCGTAAGTGGTGATGTATAAAGTATGGATGGCTTTCAGTATATACCAAGTCTGAGACTGTGATATCTTGAATGATCCTTGTTGCTTCACTGTCCAGTGATCGTAGAGTTCTCAGAATTAATATATAATAAAGTTGAATGGGTGGGGCAACAGATTTTCCCATGCCAAGGATATTGGGGAGCAAAGATTCACTAGAATGCTCTTGTAGTCTTAAGTGTTTTGATCACTGCTTTACATGCATAACATTTCTTAATGTTTGCATTTGATGGTAAAAATATGTTTCCTGCATGAATGTCATGCCAGACTTGAAGTGAGCAGTAGTCCTTAATTATCCTACCAACAGTTTTGCAGAGACACTTTTTAATGACGGTCAATATATAATGGCTGCTTGTTTGTATACAAGCTTGCATTGCATTTTATTTCATTATTGCTTCTTCAACTACAGATAGTAACTTGATTGAAAACATATAATGGGGAATTAGGCAGCATCAGAAAAAGTGTATGGTGTTTGCTTTTCAAAATTTGTAAAAACAGTATTTTCCCCCACTTATGTTACTGCATGCCAAGTAAAATATAAGATGGGACTTTGTCTATTTCTGACCAGTCCTGGCAGCCCGCTGTAAACTTTATTATGAAGTAGAAACTGCATAAGCTTTAGCAGTACTGCAGATTTGCTTATTTACAGCTGCACAATATAAAGTGTATGGTATGTTCAGTAATATGGTCCGAAATAGATCAGTTGCATGCCTGCAAACAAAGCTATTGTAGTTCTCTTTGTAGGTAAAGTACTCCATCATGTACTTTTGTCACCTAGTTACTCTCCACTGATGAGTTGTACAGAAAAGGGTAACATACTTCAGAATGGCGTTCTTGATTTAACAGTACTGCCATTGCTTTTTTAACACATACCAACTCATATCAACACAGGCTGGCTTCATTTCTAATTTTGTAAGCATTTATGTGCAGTTATCCCAAATGAAACGTAGCTTGCATCACACTGATACTCCTGTAATGGTAGTAGTCTTCTCTTTCTGTTGTTCCTGTTAGGGGTCGCCAGAGCGGGTCATCTGTTTCCATTTCTTCCTGTCCTCTGCTCCTTGCTCTGTCACACCAACCATCTGCATGTCCTCTCACCACATCCATAAACCTCATCTTAGGCCTTCCTCTTTCTCTTACCTGGCAGCTCCATCCTTGGCATCCTTTTCCTAATATACCCAACATCCCTCCTCAGCACATGTCCAAACCAACGCAATCTCAACTCTCTGGCTTTGTCTCCAAGCTGTCCAACCTGAGCTGGCCCTCTAATATACTGATTCCTAATCCTGTCCACCCAGTGCAGATCTTAACATCTTTAACTATGCCACGTCCAGCTCTGACTCCTGCCTTTTTATCAGTCAAGTCTCCAACCCATATAACCTAGCTGGTCTCACTTGCAATCTTGTAGACCTTTCCTTTCACTCTAGCTGGTACCAAATCGGTCACTAATCACTCCTGACACTCTTCTCCACCCATTCCACCCTGCCTGTACTTTCTTCTTCACCTCTCTTCCGCACTCTGAACTGTTGATCCCAAGTATTTATACTCATCCACCTTCGCTAACTCTACACCCTGCATCCTCACCATTCTTCTATCCTCCCTCTGATTCACACATGTGTATTTTGTCTTGGTCCTGCTGAGCTCTCCTCTCTAGAGCACATCTCCACCTCTTCAGGGTTTCCTTAACCTGGTCCCTGCTCACTACAGATCACAATGTCATCTGCAAGCATCATAGTCCACGGGGCCTCCGATCTGATCTGGTCTGTCAACCTGTCCACCATTGCAAATAAGAATGGGCCCAGAGCTGATCCTTGATGTAATCCCACCTCCACCTTAAATGCAATGGTAGTAAATACCTTCATTTGCCCTTTTTAAATCACTAAGTGCCCCTCTTGCCCTCCACCCCCCAGCCTTCAACAGCTTCCGGCACCCCTGATATGGCGGGAGAGTTAAGTCTGCCAAGGGTGCATGATTAGAACGAGGAGGTAGGGAAGGTTATTGTAATGGGAGGGGAGAGTACATACATAGTATGGGAAGGGAGGAAGGGACAGTTATACTGGGAGAGGTGGTTTAGTGAGTCAGTACAGGGGGGGTTATTTTGCTCTGGGGTGATTTTGATTATAACACATTGAGGGAGGGTTAATATGTCTGCAGGGGCTTGTGTGACTAAGATGAGGAGAGAATAGATTATTTTAACAGTTGGTACAAATAAGTTGAGATAGTGGAGTTATTACTGTCTAGAAGGTTGAAGATGACTTGAGGAGTTAAGGTAATTACATTTTGAGTTTGTATGTAACACAGGAAAAGTGTTTAAGCCAAGAAGGGTATGAATATAACATGATAGAAGGCAGTTGCATTGGGGGGGTTATGAGTGTAACATGGGGGGGGTATTCCTGGGGAGATTAACGCATTGGTACATCTTGAGAGTGGAGGGTACGAGTTACTATGTTTTTTTACAGTTTGAGGGCAGGAGAGATTAAGCTCAAATATGTTTTAATGTGAGGGGGAGGGTTATCCAATAGGGAATAGTGTACGAGTACAGCAAGAGGAAGGAGGGTTATTATAATAGAAAGTGTACATATTACATGAGATGGGAGGGCTAGTCAGTGGGGGGTGTACAGCCTTTTTACTTTAACCTTTAAGTAATTTTAATTTCAATTTTGTACTTCAAATTCTTTTTTTATACTGGCAAAATATGTTGCAATGGCAGAATTCGCCAACAGTCCAGTGTATTTGGCTAACTATGGTAGGCCTTGTGGGCAAAGTCCATTTATGGAAAGAATGCAAAGGCAACAGTATCTCCTTTGCAAGCTTAGAATTCACTAAAACAGTAAAGAACAGTAAAGAACTGTAGGAAATGACCCTTGTTCACTAAAACTGTGCAATTAAAAAACATGCATTGTAAAGTCTGGCAAGCTTTAAAATTCTGTATACATACGCAGTTTGGCTGCATCATTATTAACCCTTCTCCCTCACCTAGTCCTAAGCGGACTTCTGCTGCTACCTTTGTCTAATTATTACTTGCAGAATTCCTCAGTACTTCATCTCCATCAGCTGACTTCCGTATTATCTTCCTGCCGTTATCCCATTGTAATTGTATTACCTTGGAACACTTTTTTTAATGGTGTCGCACTCTACCTGTGTGCTGTGCATGTAGACTTTTTCTGACATCTGGTATACTCGCCAGTAATGTTACGCTTCCACTGAAGCATTTATATTTTTAATGTCTTTGAATCTGTGTGATTCAGTAAGCCTAACAAGGTAGTGCTAACAGGTTACCAGTGAAAGCAGACAGTTGTATCTGATGGGCTTTAGCTGTTAAATGCATTAACATGTAGTAGGGTGGAACTTGCTGAATAGAAACCTAATGGCTGGATTCACATTATGTACAATTGATTATCATAATGATCACTGCTGCAGTAGTCTTAGTTATATGGGTTATATCCTGCCAAGGATACAACAGCTAGCCAGCTTCCAAAGCTTCAGGACACCTTCCATGTGCCCAAACTGTCAAGCAGCTCAGGCTGAGCTGACTAAAAGACAAGCCTGGGCATGAATCTCTTTAGAATTTTACTGCTGCCAAAGAGTACATGCCTATGAGACTTTCAAGAATTGATGGTCCATTTGTGCTGCTGTTTGCTGAGCAGATAAGTTCCATTTGAGAGGGGAAAACTTCCATTTTCTTATTTGTGAAGCTGTTTTATCATTTTCCACTTCAGGAAAGTTATTCTAAAGCTGGGAATGTTGCATTTTAATGGACTGTTAGGAGACTAACACTTTTAAACAGAGCTCTCATTTCTCCTTTCTGTTTAAAAGTGGTATAAAGTAAGAAGACACTTTTTTCATGTGGAGAAATTTATATTTTACTTTTGTGAGGCTAACATAATGCTCTTTTTTTTACTGGGTTTCTGTCAAAGTAACTCTTGTAGAGTGGCAGTGTTTACCATCATCTGCTGATTGTCTTCTGCTTGACCAGGAGTTGGTCCTCCTTCCAGCCGCAAAGAAAAAAAAAAAAATGAAACAGTCTTTGCCACCACGGTAGGCTAGCAGTTTGCCTCAACCACAGGTGTCTGACTCTTCTGCGGTCATTTTATTGTACCGTACACCACTTATCTTTTATCTTAGATTTCTCAGATGTAGCACCTGTTGCCACTATAGACCTGGAGTTGGCCACATTCTTTGCACTATTGAGGTCTCCTCAGTGGGCAAGGGAGAGTTGTTCCTGGAAGAGGGAACAGGGAAGGCTTTCCTGTTGTCAGAATGCTGTACTTTTCCCTCTGGGGTAGCTGCTGCTGCAATTAGTAGCACAGTTGTCCTCATTTTCCTGTCAAAGAGAAACTGAAAACAGTGTATGCACTTCTCGAAATTCTATGGATGAGTAGTTTACTGGGTCTGGTTCAGGGCTTAATTGAGGCTATTGATCCTTCTAGTAAAGTAGTTTCTGGTAAGAGGAATGCCTCTCTTTTCCTGAAGAGATTCAAGATTCAATGTGAACAGGGAGTTGCATGAATGGATAATTTTTTCCCCTTCAGATTTCTGACGCTGGCTGAGAAGAGCTTAGTTTCTGATTCTCCCTTTGGTCAGGCGCGGCTTGTGCTACAAGACTGCAGCCCCCCAGCTGTGGAAGAAAGAAGAAAAATAAATTGCAAGTCTTGGAACTTCTGCGCATGCACGCTCTGCGTTCCCAGAACTCGCAGGGCACCGGACTGGTGCAACAGCAGTCCGGAGTGGGAAGAATGCATCTTGGTAGTCAGATGCGCTGATGACCACATAGAATGCGAGAGATTCAGGCTACAACATCTGCAGGCTAGAGCCTATTCTCGCGGGGAAGAACTGGTTTTTACATTGCTTACGTGGGACGACTGGAGATTGAACCTGCTGCAGACGAACAAACTCAATGGGAAACCAGGTACTGTGTGTGTGCGGTATTTGGGATAGTCAAACTCCCAGCACAGATTTGGCCGTGGATTCGTGGACTTCATATTTGACAGCTGACTAGAATATACCGGCAGCCTGAGCCTTTGACAGTCGGGCAGCAATCATTCTAATTGCACATTGCGGCTTTTGTACTATACCGGCCAAAAGGTTCTTCATTGTACCTTATGTTCTCTTTATTTTCTGCATTATTTTGGAAAATTATTCAAATGAATAAAGATTAAGTAAATCAACTATTTAAGTAGTTTTTTTGTTGATCTTTAACAGTAGTGTGTGCGTGCCTTTGTGATTACCTTTGTTGATGAAGTCAAATGCAAGTTGAAAGTTAATTTTAAAGGTTGAAATAATGACCATTCAGAATAGTACAGGAAGCTTGTGCTGAAAGCAAATTTGAAACAGTGAAATATTTCTTGTGAGATTACAAGTGCACCATGACGCACAATAAAATGCCAGTTTTTCTCCTATCAAGCCCTAGCAGACAAGGCAGCAGAACAGACAGCCCATGACTGGAACGTGTCATTTGATATTTCTGAAATCAAGTATGTGTTGCAATATTTGCCATCATGCTCATATTTGTGTAGGAAAAGGTGCGGGCTAGATCCCAGCAGTATGTTGAACATCGTTATGGCAAAGATGTCAGAAGCATTCCCTACAGAGAGCAAATGAATGTCTACATGGTTTACTGCTTAGGGGAGTGGTCCGGATTTACCTTGCCTACTTCGAGTTCTCCCAAAATAACTCTCTTTAGTGTGTGTGTGTGTGTGTGTGTGTGTGTGTGTAGCCCGCACCTAAAATTATCTTGTGCAGTGGTAGCATTGTTGCCTCACAGCTAGAGGTTCTCTGGTTTGATTCTTTGCTGGGATGCCTTCTGTGTGGAATCTGCATGTCCTCCCTTTGTTTGTGTGGGTTTCCTCTGGGTGCTCTGGTGTCCTGCCATGTTACAAAGACGTGTCTGGAGTGTCTCCCTGGGCCTCTGCTGAAAATTGGCTTTTGTTCCAAGTCAGACTTTCTTGGTTAACAAATGAAAATGACAGGCATTTGAATTTCAGACTTCATATTCTTCAGAAAGTACATGGTAACACAAAACCTTTTATTGTAGCAATTTTCTAAGTTTATAAGATGAATATTTGAAATTTGTCCCTGTTTTGGGACTATATTCGCCCATTATTGGCTTTGTCCAGGTTTTTTGTCCTAAGGTTGAGAGCTATGGTGAGAACTGAATTCACTGAATATTTTGGGGGGCTGTATTGCCCAATTACTGGCTTTGTCCAGGTGTTTTGTGCTAAGAGGTTGACTGCTATGGTGATAACTGAATTCACTAAATGATAGCCATTTAAGTTTGTCTTCTGCTCTTTCACAAAACAGCTGATTTGGCATAGTGGTATGTTGCTCTGACTGTTTTGCACAGGGTCCTGGGTTCAAGACCTGGCAATGAAATGTGTGGTGGTAACACAGCATTTTATTCTAGCAACCTTCCAAGATTATACAAGCAAAGTTTAAAATGTGTTCCTGGTTTTTGGGCTTTTGTTCCCCCCTCAATAAATTTTGGCTTTTTCCAGATTTCTTGTGCTGCAGAGTTGAAAGATACACCTGAGTGTTGAGTAGATTTTACAAGGAGCTGAGAGCTGCAGGGGAAGATGAGTTTAGTGCTGCTTCTACTGAATCTGCTTGCATTGTTAATAGCAAAACAGGTAGTGTACTTGCTTTTGATGCAGAAGGCTGTGGGTTCTACTCCCACAGTATGTAGATGCATTGCTGATACTGTACTGTGTTGTAAAGGGGGTGGATGCTGCAGTCCTTTTTGCCAAAGATACCTAGTAACTATAAACCTTATCAGTTTGCCATCCATTCCCTATTGCAATATTAGCTTATCATTTTTTAATGCAACATAGGCAAGTTATTCCTCAAGGGCAACAGGTACTTTAGTTGTAGATGAAACAATGAAATAAAAAGTTGTTTGCTAGCAGCAACCTCTTCATTAGTTACAGATCTCTTTAATGTGGAATTATTTAGATGGCTTTTACTTTAGAGATTGTGTATATTTACTGATACTGGCGGATTGTAGACGTTTGAGTAGACTTTTATGATGGAAATGTTCTGAATTGGGCAGTTTTGTCATTATTGGTGCATGTATTTAGTTTCATTGTTTACTGAAAAAATGCAAGGAATATTTAATATGATCAGGAAGGTGCATCAAAGAACACATGTATGTTTTGTGTGCAAGGGGCCTATGACTTGAAAACCACCCAAAGTTGATTTTTATCTGCCACTGGCAAAATGTATTTTCTTTGAATGTGGGTTTCAATACTGTTGAATGAGAGTTTCAAGGGCAGAGATGTTTTAATGCAAAGTATTTTTTCATTGTGAGACTACATTGCTTTGTTTAACAGATGTGTATTAGTGGTTGTGCTGTAAAATGCAAAATAAAACTTTCAAATTAAATCCAAATCATTGCAGAAGTAAAGCAGAGTATGCACATTAGTGTTTATGGTAAATGGGTGAAATAGCAAAGTAATGGGACATTGGAATGGCTTGCAGGGGGGAGACTTTCATTCGACCATGATTTTGTGAGGGGGAAAGGGCGGCAAACTCAGACAACTCCGTCTGAACTGTACCTCTTAACTGTCCAGAGTTTTGCAGAATGAATAGATTTTTGCTTCTTTTGGGTATGTTCATAAAATTTGTGGTTTTCTGGCAAATCATTTAGGAATTAAGTCACTAAATGAGACATTGAGTTTCAGACTTCATAACCTTCAGAAAAATGCATGCTAAAGCAAGACCTGTTCTGTCAACTGTCTGTTTATGCAAGAACAATTTTTAGTACTGTTTGTATGTTCCCCCAATATATTTGGCCTTGTCCAGATTTCCTGCATTAAGAGGTTGAGAGGTATGTGCATTAAGAGGTTGAGAGGTATGTGCAAATTCTTTTATAGAATTAGGAATATCCAAACCTCTCAACTGTCCCCGATTTTGGCTCAAAATGTTGCTCTCCCCTAATAATCCCACCGCAAAATGGCAATTTTGGAAGAAAAATTGGAGGGTTTACAAGTATAAATAACTGTAATGATCAGAGTTATAAATTACTTTATTTCAGAAATGCATGTATGTTCTCTTATTTTGTCAGCTGCTCAGGTTAACTGTAATAATATTAAAAGTATTTCTTTGACAGGTTCCCAGCTGTATTGTGTGGCAGTTTTATATGTTTGCATACTTTTTTGTCTGTTTTTCATAAAATTGTGGTTTTCTGACAAATTAGTGGCATCATTAAAGATTGAAGTTAGAAAATCATAACAGACATGTGAGTTTCAGAAAATTCATACTAATGCAAGACCTTCTACTTTTCTATTATCTTTCTACGTTTATAAGAGCAATATTTAAAAATTGACGCAATCCAAAAAACTCGCACGAAAGGCAGGTGCACGGCCAAAATAGCTCAAATTCAAAGGCAGCCAGCACCCAGAATGAAAATATCCAATAACCCTTTATTCATATGTTCTGACCCAAACAAACAGGTTTCGGCACACAGCCTTCTTCAGTGATAGCATAACATTCCATCAACTGACTTAATATAGCCATAGAATAATTGGCTAATAGGAAAATAGGTGAGGATAATTACCCATTTAAATGTATCAAACCAGAAAAATAATTAATTGTTCAAGAGACCTTGTAATCCCACCCTGGCCCCTTTTTTCTCCCAAAGAATCTGCATCAGCAGCAGGTACTAATGAGGATAAGAAAGCCTGCTACTAGAAAGTCTTATGTTAGTAAATGTAAAGGTTTTTCTACTTTGTGCCAGCAACATAACCAGCACCAATTCAAGGCTAGTTGTTCTCTGGTTTTACAGTATTTGTGAGAGTTACTATCCTATGGCCTTCCTTATTCCTTTGTCAAGGTTCATTTTATAAGCCTTTTCTGCTTGCTTGTTCATGAAGCCTCATCTTTCAGTGCAGTTGCATGTTAGTGCTTTTGAAGGTGTTTTGCGTAAGTGGCTTCAAAGAAAACAGGTGGCCCCTCCTTGGAATTTTAATTTTTACTTCAGAGAAGCTAACTTGCTCCTTTTGAGCTAACATAGCCGACTTGATGTTCTTAACATGGAAAATAGGTTTACTGATTGCTTTGATCTCTGCAAGAAGGGTGTCATGGTTGACTTAAAATAAAAACTTGCAACTCGGTCTCATTTTCCATAGGGACAGGGTTTCTTTGAAAGCTTATTCTTTTATGCGTAGTGGAATTTGAGTTTACTTTAAGTGGAGCTATCCTTGCCTTAGTTTCCTGTTCTGAACATAAATTAAGGAGAAAAGGCTCTGTCCCAGAGTTTTGTGGGCATCTTAACATAACCAAGTCTTTCAGATCTTTGGATCAATTGTTCATTTCTTTTGAAGGCAAGAAGGGACAACATGTTTCAAAACAGACCATTTCCAAATGGCTGGCTAAGGAAATGTTCACAGCAAAACTATTCCAAGCATGGTTAAGGCCAGCTCTGAGGTCCTTGGCGTCATGTATGGCTTTGTAGAAATGGTTTGATTCTAGAAACTGCTGTTTGGTCCTCTGTATTTTTACAAAGCAGTATATGCTTGATTTCCTTGTCTAGGTCCAGCTCAGGCTTTGCTAGGACATTTTCAGGGGCTCCTGGACTCTTCTCCTTCCACCTCCCAAATCTAGTTATCTAGAGCGATCTGCCCATGTACCCAAGGCTACTGCAGTAGTGGTTACTGTGATGAACATAGTACAGTTGTGTAAGTAAACTTACCATAATAGTAGATGTTTGATCACTGCTTTAGTAGCCACTCTCTCCACCCCCCCCCCCCTTGGTTTTTGGTATACTTTGTATGGCAGAGTGTGGACATGTGGATCATCAAGAAAGTTTACAAAAAACTAGGTACCCTCTATAGAAATGGACAATTCCTCACCCAACAAACAAAAGCTACTATATCTCACACTCACCTTATTTCTACCCTCCTCTATGCCTCACCTATTCTCACCAACCTTAGAAAAGCAGACTTAGCCAAGCTTGACTCCTGCTATAACAAAATAGCTAGATTTGCCTCCGAGTCCCCATTTAGATCTCACCACTGCTCATCCTTGAAGCTGCTCAACTGGCTGGAACTTCCTCAACTCCTGCTCTACAACCAGCTCTCACTGGCCCATAAAATTTTATATCAACCAGAAAAAAACCCTGCATTACAAAGCCTACTTCACCTCCACACCAATAACAGAACTCTTCGCCCCAATAACAAACTTATTCTCACAGTAACTAAGTCAAATAATACAGCAGGTGATTCCCTCTTTTCTAATTATGTAGCCAAACTATGGAATGCTCTACCTATAACATAACTACTATGACATCTTTCATACAGTTAAAAAAGCATTAAAACTGCATCTCACTGATAACTGGCTATGCTCTTGCACTTCGCCAGGCTAGACTCTTCACTATGTTAGATCCTACACCACCTTAACTATCTCACACCTCAAGAGGAACAGATAGGTCTATATTCTGTTACCGTAGAAATGTATACAATATAATACAGATTGTTATGGTTTAGACCTCAATAACCTTTAACAAGTTGTTGGTTTACACATGACTCCCTCCAGCAATGGTTGAAGTCATTAAATACATCCCTTTAGACTAATGAAACTATTACTGTAAGATTTCTCTGTTTTCACGACTTGTGACTGCTGTGTATGAATATACTATTTTTAGTTAAGACTCACTGCATTTTGTATCTAAAATACTTTGTAAACTTTGTAGGTTTTGTTACATGTTATTCATGTGTGGAGCTTTTCTCCCCTGGCCTCCATTGAAAATGGACTTGTGTCCAGTGGACTATCCCGGTTACCAAATGTAAAATAAATAAAAATAAAATAAATGTATTTTTGTTCTAGCTTTGTCCTTTCAGGGCTCAGTCTCCCTCTCTTTGGCAACAAAACTCTGAAGGGCTTTGTGTCCAAACGTGTCTGTCAGCTGAAGCTTCCTGACAGTTTGGGCATATGGAAGGTGCCTTAAAGCTGTGGAAGCTTTGGATGGCTGGTTGTATCCTTAGCAGGATATAACCCATATATTTAAGGCTACTGTAGCAGTGATCATGCTAACATTTACTGTTTTGGCAGGTTTACCTTCACAGCTGTTCTTTTTCTGCATTTTTGCATTGTGAAATATTGCATACACTCTCCATTGTACTGCTTAGGACTTGAGTTGTCACAGAAAGGGGGATTAAAAATGTTCCACATTACAGTTTCATATTAGTGGAGTAAGGCCTTCCACTGTGTAATCTGCATTCAGTCTCAGTAAAGACTTGACTAGTTTGCAATGTAAAAGAATGAAATACTCATACACTTGTTTTATACTTTTTTGATTCTTTAATCCTTAGGAAAAGTGTGTATTCTGGAAGAAAATGCACTGAATAACTTCAGGAAGCAACTGACTTCATTGGTACACACAGAATCTGATTCAGAGTTTTCTCTGACAACGGGGGATGTTTATAAAGAACTGCGCCTTCGGGGCTATGATTATGGCAAAACCTTTCAGGGAATATTGGACACAAACAATGCAGGTATGAGTTTTATGTATGTGATTCTTTAGTAACACCCCCTTGTCTGGTTTAAAAAAGTAATTTAATTTTTCCTGTTAACATTTGGCTTATCACATGTTTGTTTCATGTGGATTTTTGAAGATTTGGTCGGGAGCATCAGACTAATTTTTCTACAGGATGTGCACCAACTCCCGTACTGGTTTTATTTATTTTCCGTTATAGTACTGATCATGTGTAAAACACACTGCACTATTCATCACTGAATGCATCTTTTTGGAAATGTTACCTTTTATCTGTCTGTTATGCCCTGGGCTGGCCCTGGTCCCAGTTAACATTCTTGCCCTGTCTTTTTCCCGAAGCTGTGGACAGCCTTTACTGTCCCCATAGGCTGAGGTACTTTGCATACAATCTCCACAGACTGTTGGGACACTGAAGTGGGTGAGGTTATAACAATTACTTTCCACCTAGTGAATGGATTCATACCCCTCTATTCTCCCCGCAGAAGTTTGTATGATGGTAATTAGAATACCTCCCCTCACCATCCTTGTCTGGGGCTTATTAATGACAGGGGTACCTTCCCATACAGGAGAAGAAGTTGTGTACCAATGACTTGAGGTATCTTTCAGCCATAAATTGTGCAGCACTGAGTGGAGTACTTTTCTCACTGTTGCCCTCAGAGGCTGTGCACCACTGATGTGGTTTCCATCTGTCTGTATTCCTAGTCCTTGTGAATGAGGAGGAGTGGTATTAGGTAAAAGGATCACTGCTTTATTGCATCATAACGAGAGGATATAATGTCACTGACAAATATTTGACCACCTGGCCTGACTTTCATGATTTTTTTCAGGTATCTCCATGCAGGGTTGCCTCCCTATGCCTCAGATGTCAACAGGGCACACATTAAAAAGGGGGAGGTGCACACACTATCCTGATTTCTCTTTTTTTTTTGTGTTATAAACAGCATTCTGATGTTAATGTCCCATTCAGTTGACCTCCAGAACTGCAAGTACTCATTTTTTGGATTTCTTTTCTAATTGTTACAGTCATTTTATTGTTAATTTGCTGTTAAATCTGTGATTTAGAGATCTTTGAGACCATAATCACCCCTAGGAAAGGTCACCAACAGGTGTGCTTGTGGCTTGTAGGTAGTGACACTGAAGGATGCCACATAGCACCTTTCCTGCTTTAGGCCTTTACATGGAGAGTCTGAATGTAAACCTTGTGCATCTTTTCCAACAACTACTTCTTGCAAAGTGCACCAACACTGAACACTGTTCTAGACCATAAAAATGTTTGTTGAATTCCATCACACGTCCTCTACATACATCCTCATTTTAATAGCACCACCTGTAAATCTGAGTGAGAGCTGGATGTGATCAGGAATTCCAAGAGTCCTAAAAAGATGGTAGGAAAAGTAGCTGCAAAAGCTTCTGCAGACAGCATGCAAGGCATTTGTAATCCTGCCAGCTGTACTAGCGCCTGAATATTTCTGCTCTGCAGAGCTGGAGACTTGTTAGCCCTTGCCTCGCATCTCCTGTGTTCTCAACCGCTAGTGGGATATAAGTATTTTAATTCTTCCAGGTCTCTTCAGAAATGTTTAACTGATAATTCAGTTAATTGCAGTAAACACAGTATTAGTAAAACTGTGTAGTTTGTAAGTATGCTAGCCATCAGCCTGAGATGATTATGTAGGTACTTGGCATATTTAAATTAAACTGCAGAAGAGGTGCATTTATCAAATATTCATATCCCATATGGGTATGTGCCTAATATTTAGCACATATATTTGTGTTTTGAATGGTTGAACTTTGAGAGGAAGGTGTCCGATGACAACTGAGCTTGAAAGGTATTTGTCCTTCTTGGATGGGTATTAGACCTGAGGACTACATGCATTGTGCTGTTTATTATGTGTGCACTGACTCAGATTATCTCAAGCAGGGCAGATGTTTCTTTACACTCCATAACAGGCAGAGACTGTTCTACGTAGTCCAAACTTTTAAGTCTAATTTTCTTTCCCTGTTTCCTCTAATTTCAACTTAAAACTGTCTTTAATCTCTTGCTGTGTCCTGGTGTTTTGTACACTTCCATTAGGCTGCACTGTTGTCCAAAGCATTGAAGGTGTGTCCTAACCAGGACCTGCTAAAGAGAATATTCCTCTTTGCTTCTGGAGATTTTGCTTTGGCGAGTATACCATAGCAGTCTCTGGACTGCTGTCAGTGTTCTGTCATTTTAATTCCTTTGAGACAGTCTAGGTATAATCAGCACCTCCAGGTATTCATGATAAAGATCACTGCTGCAGTATCATTCATAAAACCTAGAAATCCTTTACAGGCGGGCATATCTTCATCCTGCTTGGTTCCCAAAGCTTTGGACATTCCCAGACAGGAACTTTCCTTTGCACTGAGGATATCCTTAGGACACTTGGTAGGAATGATAGTGCCATTTTCTTTTGTGCACAGTGTGAGCAATGTTTAGTCATCAGTTTTATGTAGCAGAGTCCTAGAATACCAGCATAGGTGCACAAAGTGGGGATTTTTTTTTCCCTTTTGCTTATATTTAATTTAGTTGTATTGTATTGATTGTGGTCTTTCTACAGCAGTTTTGCAGGACAACTCTTCTAAGCCACTCACCAGTTTTCCAGTACTCCAGTGAGGTGCTTTTGCAGCCCCTGATACCCACTACTTCTGTTTCGCAGGCCTCTACTGAGACCCATTCAGAGTCTGGTATGCCGCGAGATACTTCAACTTTAGAACCTGCGGATGTCTTTACCTTGGATGGGTCCAGAGCCGCTTTGCAGGCACTGGCTTCTGAGGGTGTATTCAGGCCTACAGACTTGCATATTAAATCTACACCTCCTTCTTTACAAAGGCCTAAATCTTGATCCATGTCTAAAAAAACTGATGCCCAGGCCACATGCTCAGGCCCCTATGCCTAAAAAACAAATGATTAAAATGGCTGAAGATCTAATAACTCTAATCCGGGGTAGTCAAGGCCCCCCCCCCCCTGAGGTGTAGGGCTGAGCTTGATTATGAATCTTCTGAACAGGATACTGTTTCTTCTGACTCTTGTGATGACCTGGATTTGTCCATACCTAATTATGAGGTTTCTGATGCAGAGGATTCTATCTCCTCTGCTTCCCCTCCTGATGAGTTTTCTTTTGGGGAAACTTTACATACTTTAAGGGAGCATTTCCACTGGGAAAGCTAGGAATTTTCTGATTCAAAAAAGAGGATTGGGGATTTCCTTCTACCTCAGCATAAGCCTTTGGCTATACTTCCTGTACTAGACATTGACTGTGTTCTCAAAATCCAGTTTGGCCCCTGATTCCCTGCCTCCTGCTCCTAGTAAACCAGACAGATACTACAGGGTTCCTGAGTCCCACAAGTTCCTTTTCAAAAATCCTGTTGCAGATCCAGAGACTATTTCTCAGGGGCCCAAGGGCATTAAGGCTTATACTGCTAAAAATCCTACCCCTTCTGATAGAGACTCCAGGGCGCTGGATAGATGGGGTAAAAAGGTTTATACTTCTGCTACCTTGGCAATCCGAGCTTTAAACTACCAATTTCATATGTTAAAATATCAGCAACATATTATTGGACTGCTTAAACATAAAATGATTCCTGACTGTGTGGAAAATAAAGATTTACAAGACTTAATGCATTCTGCTGAGCAAGTTGGAAAACATACTTTGCAATGTAGTTTTGATTCTTTAGAGGCCTCTTGCAGGGCTGCTGTTACTGGGTCTGTGCTTAGAAGTCATGCTTGGCTTAAGGAGCAATCTTTGCCTGATCATGTTGAAGCTAAATTGTTGGATGCTTCTTTAAATCAGGACCGCCTGTTTGACAGCAAGGCTGAAGAAGTTCTTAAGATGGAAGATAAAGCTTAATCTATGCAAACTGTTAAAGATTTTTTTACAAGTGCAACCTCCGAGATTTAGTAGGCACTGGCCTACTAAAAATTAGTCCTTTCCAGTTCCTTCCAGGTCCTCTCAAGCCAAACCCAGACACAGCAAAAACCCCAGATTTCAGTCCCAGGGGACTCTCAGAACTAAGCAGTGGGGGGGCCTCCACTTCCAAATCAGGAAATATCAAGGCACCCCCCTGTGGTAAACAGTTTCAATGATTTCCTTTTAAAATTTCCAAGCACTTATCTTTTGACCGCCCCTTTGGGGGAAAAGATTGTTCTTCATGCAAAGAACTGGGAACTCATAACGCAGGACAAATGGGTTTTAAATAGTGTCCCAGGGATACAGATTTCATTTCCACACATTGCCAACACTAAATGGGTTGCCAGACCTGCCCCCAAATCAGTGGGTGGAGGCTCAAAAAGAAGTATTGTCCCTATTAAGCATGGGGGCTATTCAACTGGTACCAGAAGAGGAAAAAGGGCAAGGTTTCTACTCCAAACTTTTCCTGGTACCCAGAAAAGACAAATCATGGCGTCTAATCCTGGACCTGTCTACTCTAAACACCTTTCTGGAGATTCCAAAATTCAAGATGCTGACTCTTCACCAGTTACTTCCTGTGCTAGACAAAGACGCCAGGTTGGCAACACTAGATTTAAAAGAAGCATACCTGCACATCCCAATTAGGGAATCTTGCAGAAGATACCTACGCTTCAAAGCAGGCTACACGCATTATCAATTCTCTGCACTGCCCTTTGGCTTGTCCACTGCGCCTAGGGTATTCAAAGTGCCTGGCTCCAGTTATTGCATTTTTCAGGCAAAGTAGTATTCAAATATACCCATACCTGGACGATTGTCTAATTCAAGCAGAAAACCAGGCCATACTTTTAAACTGTGGCGTTTGTAAAAAGGGTTCTAACTTGTCTAGGGTACACCATAAACAAAAAGAAATCACAACTGGTACCCTGTCAAATTACATTCCTGGGTGCAAGCTTGAATACAACTCCCCAGATGGCTTGCCAGAAAAGCTAACCTACTTCAAACAAGTGGCCACAAAAACCCTGCTATCTGCAAGACAAATATTGCAAGCCTTTGGGTTCATGGCCTCCTGCATTCTTCTAATTTCAGATGCAAGACTGCATATGAGGAAACTAAAGTGGTATCTAAAAAGTCTGTGGAGTCAACATTCTCACAGCCTGGAAACCATGATTGCTATCTTACCTTGCCTACGCCTGGAGTTCCTTTGGTGGGCAGAGGCCTGCCACCAAAACAAGGGACTACCATTCACACTACCCCCTGCTGCCCAAACCATAACTACAGATGCATCAGACTATGCATGGGGGACTCACTTGGTAGGGAAGTGCATTCAGGGCAAATGGAACCCAAATCAAATGCACCTACATATCAATCAGAAAGAAATGCTAGCTGTACAGAATGCTCTGACTGCCTTCAAGACTACATTCTTCCAGGACAACTAATGGTAACGACAGACAACACCGCAGTTATGTGGTACATAAGCAGGGGGGTACACATTCCTACCCCCTCTGCAGACTAGCCATGGCATTGTGGAACACAGCCTTGAGCTACCAAGTGCACCTACAAGCTCAATTCCTGCTGGGGAAATTGAATATACTGGCAGGTGGACTAAGCAGAAACCTCATGGACCCACACGAGTGGAAACTGGAACCAAGGATTTTCAACATGTTGACAAGCGAGTGGGGGAGCCCAGACATAGATCTATTTGCCTCCCCCCAGAAGTACCAGCTGGGCAAGTTTTGCACAAGGACTCCCCACAAACAAGCCTGGAAAGTGGATGCTCTGTCCTTCAGCTGGAAAAAACTCTCAGTCTACGCCTTCCCCCCGCTACCTCTGTTCAAAATTCTACTAAAAGTCAAACACGACAAACCAAGGATGATCTTGATTGCTCCAGACTGGCTGAGCCAACACTCGTACCCCCTCCTTTGCAGTGTCGCAGTTCTCCATGGCACCCGCTTCAGACTCCTTCCCTGCTGTCTCAGCAGGAGAACCAACTTCTGCACCCTCAGCTTTCAACATTGAACCTTGCAGCCTGGCTAATCATTTAAATTCACCCCTATCATCCCTCAGCAAACCTGTGATGGATGTCACCTTAAAGGCAAGGAGACCTAGTACTAGGAAATTTATGCTAGGAAATCTTATGCTGAAAAATGGAAGAGATTCTGTGCCTGGAACCAATCTAAAGGGATGAGCACAGCGGTGCCCAATTTGCCTCCGATTTTGCAATACTTAACTGAGACGCTTCACAAGGGCCTGTCCTTTTCTTCTATTAAAATCCACACCTCAGCCATTTCAGCTCATTATAACGCAGAGCCTCCCCTCTTCTCTCCTCCCCTGCTCAAGTGGTATCTGAGGCACCAAAAACTTAAGACCACCCAGGAGAGCTCCAGCCTCTGCCTGGGACCTTAATTTTGTATTGGAGAAACTCACTCTACCTCCTTTCGAGCCAGCTGCTTCTGCAGATTTAAAATTCCTTTCTTGGAAAACAACTTCCCTTTTAGCAATCACTTCGGCTAGAAGGATATCTGAGTTACAGGCTCTTATGGCAGTGGAGCACCTCATAATCTTTCATGCGGGCAGGGTGTCACTCAGGATCAATCCATCCTTCATGCCCAAGGTGGTATCCAGTGTGGCTCTTAATCACTCCATTCATTTGCCAACCTTCTTTCCCAATCCACAAAAAAGGGGAACGGATTCTGCATTCCTTGGATGTGCACAGACAACTTGTATTCTATTTGGACAGGACTAAACCTCTAAGAAAATCGGAACTGCTGGTAGCATTTGCTGCAGGGGCAGAGGGGAAGGCTATTTCGAAACAAACCATTTCTAAATAGATAAGCCATTGCATTCATTTCTGCTATAAGCACCATGGAAAACCTATCCCCCAGGGGATCAGATCTCACCCACCAGGGCTGCATCTACTTCTGCAGCCTTTCTCAGAGGTGCCCCTACCAGGGACATCCTAGAAGCTGCTACTTGGAGTTCTGTACATACTTTCACCAAGCATTATCATTTGCCATTTTTCTCTAAATCCAGAGCTGGCTTTGCCACTACTGTCTTGCAGGGCCTTATTGCTGGCCCTAATGCTATATAAACTCCTCCTCCCAACCATAGCTTTGGGAATCTACCCAAATGTAATGACTGCAACAGTGAAACACAAAGAACATAGTACAGTTGTGTACGCTTACCATCAATGTAGATGTTAGTGTATTCACTGTTGTAGTCTTGGTTGCCCTCCCTCCAGCCCCCTAACTTTTTCTGGCTATACCTCTACTTTCCTTTACTATGCTTAAAAGCCTTTTTGGTGTATTTGCTTTTTGTTGGAGGTATACCTTTGTGTTTTCATGTTTAATTGCTCCCCACTGGGGGGCACCTGTCATCTGTGGCAATAAAAACTGATGTAATGGCATCTGCTGCATGTTTTATACCCCTGACAACCTGATGTCATGGAAGAAGGGACCACAACCGATGCAGGACCCAAGACTGTTAATCAGGCCGACAGGGCAACCTGCAAGCAGATTACCCAAATGTAATGACTGCAACAGTGAATACACTCTAACAGCTACATTTATGGTAAGTGTACACAACTGTACTTTTGTTCATCATCCCTTTCCACTTTCAAGTATAGGCTTCTGCTACGTATAGGAGCCTTACCTGTGTAGCTCTGAAGTACCCCTTCATATCTGGTAATCCCACTCCACTTTGTTCTATTGGAGAATCCACTTACCCCACTTAACTGTTGCAGTCTTCTACTCCCAGATAAAATCCTTCAGCTCTTTATTACTATCCACAACTTCTCCTCTGGTTGATAAAAGTATGCCTGACCTGTGTGAAACTAAAGCAACTAAAAACATTGTAACCCACCTGTGCCTTACTGTCCATATCCATATAACAGAGCTTCTGATTTCTCAGTTTTAGTATTATTTTTTCTTTAGTCTCTTCCCACATAATCTTTAGCTGCCACAGAGGAATTATTTTGTCATCCATATTCCTAAGGACTTTATCGTGCCCCCATAAATATGGATATTGTTGAACCAATTTGTGTGTGGGTACATAATTTATAGCTATTGCATTTGTTTTAGCTTCATTAATTTTGTATCCCAAAAAGATTCGAAACTGTTTCAATGTTCAACACTGAAATGTCCTTTTCTGATTTTAAGTATAAAATATCTGCAAATAGAGCCAGCTATTCTTAACTACCATACTAATTATAAAGAAGACACCCCTGCCTGGTGCCTCTGCTCAGGCAGAAATTATCAGAGAGAGGAACCCACCTACTTTAATTTTCGCCTCTGATCCCTCATATCCTAATCAACCTTATTTTCTCAAATAATGCAAATGCTCCTATTGCCTTACTAATAAAGTTCCAACTTCCTCTGTCAAATGCTCTGTTTGCATCAAGGTCCACCAACAACAGGGCTAGTTTCTTGCATTCTGCTTCCCTCTGGATCATCACTATTCTGTTCATGTTAAAAATTTGCTTCCCTCCATAAAACCATATTGATCATATCTATCAATTTCGACATCACTTTTGCCATTTTCTTTTGTCCGTTATAGGCATTAACACTTTATAATCCTTGTTTAGTATTGAAATGAGCCTGTATGAAGCCAGATCTGATAGGGCTTTACTCTTTGGTATTACAGCTACCACTGCTTATTCCAGGATGTTGGTCCCCTCCTCTTAAAATACTGTTAAATAAAACTTTCCCAATCTTTATAATTTTCCCTACTAGCTTCCAAACTTCCACAGGAATATCATCTATCCCTGGGGGCTTCCAGTGCATTGGTTATACATCACAATTTTTATCTCCTCTCCTCCTGTCCTGTTAGTAATTGAGCTTCATCTACCACAGGAATGCCATCTATCCCTAGGGACTTCCAGTGCATTGGTTATACATCACAATTTTTATCTCCTCTCCTCCTGTCCTGTTAGTAATTGAGCTTCATCTACCTCTAACCTTAACGTATTTAATTTTTCCATAAACATTTCTATTTGTACCTTTTCTTGATTTCCATATTTTTCTACTTTATACAGACTTTCATAGAATTTCTGAAATATTTCTAATCTACAGGATCTCTCATCTTCCTTGTATGCTTTCTAAGCTTGGCAACAGCCCTTGTTATTTTCTGTTGGCTGAGCCATGCTAAAAGTTTTTTGCTCTAGTTATCAAAGAACAGCTGCCTTAACAGCAATCTTTTTAAGCTAGTGTATATTGAGGTAATCCCTCATTTTCTGTTTTGCATTCTGCAGTTTCTCCTGTTCTGTGTTCCCCCATTCTGCAACAGTTTAGCATGCGTCTGTCTCTCTAAATACTTATTGGTTCTTAATGTCTTTTTTTTTTTTTATTTACACCCTATTTTTAAACTCCACCTTAATTTTATTGCACTCCCTAGCTACAATATCAGAAGAAATTTCCATCTTTAATAGCTCCAGAGTAATTTCCAAAACCCATTCCTTAAATTCTTCGGTTTTCATTAGATTAGGTGGGATAGCACCAGTGTCTCATTTATTTCATTACCCTGTGTTTTCATTTTAGTTATTGGCACATAATCTGAAAGCTGACTGCTTATCAAGACTATCAGTTAAATGGACATGCTCCTGTGAAATATAAATTCTGTGTAGCTTAGCCTAGTTTTTGTATCTTGGGGAATATGTAAATTTGCTCCAAATTCCTAGTACTGAATTCACATCTTCCATGCCACATATTTTCATAAATTTCTTAATCTACCTCCTTTGTTGTATTTTCCCTTCTGGGCCCACCAGACCTCTTCAGTGCTGCAAATATAATTCTACTCCCCACCTACACGTAATATTCCTTGCTGAAGGTTGATTTCTCCCAGACTTTTCTTAACCTCCATTCTAGCCTTTTTACATGGAATATAAACACATGCCAGTGTAATCTTCCTCCTTTGCCAGTAGCACCTTAGTGCTACAAATCTACCATCATATTTTTTTATCCTCCTCTAGCACTGTTGGTCCTCTTCTTGCAGTTAATACAAGTACTCCTCTTGTCCCAGGTACTCCTCTGAATAAGCATCCTGAAAACCTTTATCAAATTCACGTGTTCAGTTCTATACAAGAGTCTCCTTTAGCATAGCTATTTGCTCTCTGCATTTTAATATAGTTGACTACTTTCTTTGTATTTATTTGTGAGACCATTGACATTTAAAGGCATTACAGAAAGCATCATTGTGTTAAAAGTTTATTCCCAGCTTTTATGCGTACCAGCTTTGAGTCTAGTTCCAGCTTTTGTGTTACATGCATATACAGTTTGGCAGGTTAATGTTTTATACAGTTTCTTGTCATATCTATTTGAACCTGTATCAGATCTTACAAAAGTTTGTTTTATTGAAAGCCCTCAAACAAAAAAAAAAAACACACACACCCCCAATACTTTGTCAAAACCTATTGACTTAATGTTAACACACAAAATTATGTGGATCTTCAAATATTGAAGTTTTATACTCCTGATAAGCATGTGTCCCAAACTGACAACCACACTCCTAGACTTGGGTTAACCATGTTGACGCATGGTACAGCCTGTGCTTCTGCTAAGTGCTGTCTGGTTTTGTCTCGTCTTTATAGTTCTCCCATCTGGGAAAACACTTGAATGCTTTCAGAAAACATATCCTAGCCATTTCTCTTTATCAGATTGTTTCCATGGAGACATGAGGCCTAGACAGAGTTGTTGCTAAGCATGCATTTGCTGAAAAAAAGCTTTATAATCAGTGGTTTTCATTTACTTGCTTTCTCTTGTTACTAGAGCAAGATAAGGGCCTTAGTCCAGTCCTTCCCCTATGCAAGAATAAGAAAAAGTATTTACATTTTTATTTTGTCATGCTCTTTTGAACACACTTTTCTTTTACATTGCAGTGCCTGCATTTCTTAAAACTGAACAAGGAGAAAGAAAAAAATAGGAGCACTTGTTTACATTGGTATCACCCTTACACTTAAAAATAACTGGGTGCTACTTTATAGCATGCAAAGAAAATCATGCACTATAAAAAATATTACTTTTAAGAAAAACTTTTACTTAGGAAAGCAGAAGGGGGAGAGTTATATTTTTTTCTGAACATTAATGATATGAAGTAGTGCATATGCTTTAGCATCCGTACAAGTTTAACAGTAAGTCTAATATTTCCAGATTTTCTTGTTTTAATGTTTCACAAATATAATTATTGCTTTGTAATCCCCTGTTCATCAATTTTCAAGTTACTGGTTTTATTCCTCTTCAGCTCCATCTCCCTTATCCTGTCTCTGCTTCATCTCCAAAGTAATCTTGATTCTTCTAGTCAACTCTTGCACTTTTTTCCTTATCTCAAGCATTTTCTGTTTGAAACCTTGGAAAAAGGTTTCACTGTCAGTCTGTGTGTGGTCTTTATTACCAGCAGAACAAGAAACAATCGCCTTCACAGCTTACTTTTTGCTGGACAAACTTTTGTATTTCCTCCTTGGCATGTACTGCATCAAAAAATGATTGTCCCTCCAAGGAAGAATATTTTGAAGATAACTGTATACAGCAGTTTCAGTCTCATGCCACCTTCTCGACATTTCCTGAATAGTGGAATAAATTTACTCCTCACAGTGAATAATAATTCTTCACAAATACCCTGCTGTCTCCCACTTTTAGTGCTTTTGTCTTCCTGGCACTGTGTTGTCAGAATCCACTCTTGCTGCTGGTAGGATTGCATCTTTACTATTAAAGGTTTGCTTTGCTTTCTCATGGCCAGTTTTGGAGCATACACATCATTTGTCCTTTCAGTTAACAATTCCTGTTGTGGAATACCAGTCTAGTTGCTTATTTGTGCTTTCATAAAGTTAATAGTCTGTTCCATTCAGCTTCTCTGGTGTAGCATAAAATCTAAGGTTTTATCCTACATGTGCTGTCCTCTAATTCTGTTTTATGAGACCTCTCTTCTTGAGCAGTCTCATATTCGGCCAGCCTTTTCATTTTCACCTCTGATTGTTGCAGTTTTATCTTATCGGAATATCTGTTTAAAGCTTCTTACATTTTTTTTTCTAGCCTTTTGTTACTAGAGTTGATATACTCCAAAAGTTTTATTTTAACCAGGTCTGTGTGCAGTTGTCTTATACTTTCCTCTAGGTTATTGGAAGTCATGTGTGGAGCTTGCACTACTTTTTGCTGAACAGCTGCAGTGCTCTTCCCAGTAAAGTGTTTTTTCCTCCCCTTTTATAGCTGATTTTTTCAGGTCCTCTATTTCTTTTTTCCTGGCATCCAGGCAGTACACTTACTAGACTGTTACTGAAATTTACCCAGAAGTGCAAGTTTTACTGGCTTTCTTTGCTGAGTTTCTGCTTTCACACTGGGAGAGCTAGAATTAAGCTGTTACATAATGTGCAGCCATCTTAAGTCCTATGTTTTGGAAATCTTAAACTATCTTTTTATATTTCCTACATAGGATCAGGGTGTTAACTGTCACCACCTCGCTAGATTCAGTGCCACTCAAGAATCATGCCTGACTGTCTTGGGTCTTGTTTCATGTAATCCACCTGTTTCCTGGACTGCTTATTTCCTCTTGCTTTCTTTCTGTCTTATCCAATTTTTTCCCACCAAATCATCATCGGCTTTCCTGCACATATGCTTGGTAATCAGTTATTTGACATTCTCTACAATTAGTGATACTTTGTCTTCTCTTCATAGGTAGATACTAGGCTATCTGCCCGAAGGCATTTATAAGCCTAGCCAGAATGCGTTTACTTTCGCTGCCCCCTTAGATTAATTCCCTGTGCCTCTGTCCAGCAGAGCCACTGAAGTGATCCCGGGGTAAACTTTATTTCCCATCCACTCGTCAGTGTTTCTCTTAAAGCGTGTTAGCGAGTAGCTCTGCCTAATGTAGATTGGAAACTTGTTCCAAAGCATGGGAAGTCTCCTGGACAGGAATCTATCCCTCCAACACGTACTATTTATTGTGGTGAGGTTTAGATCCCTAGAGCATGTGGCTTGAGGGGATATAGTTTTCTTTAGGTGGAGCATCTCCATCAATTCTGGGTTGGACATGGCCTTGTACATCCGGCAGAGATCACCTCTGAGTAGGTGGTATGCATCCGAGTACAGCTGGAGTTTCTTCAGTCAAGCTGCATAGGGCATCTGTTTGAGACCAGTGATCCTCTTGGTGGGGTACTTCTGTGGTCTTTCCAGCTGTTGCAGATATGGTGTTGTACTCTGGGTCTGATGAGTAGAGGGGCACAGTGACCTCTCAATATGGATGCGAACCCTTTTGTGGTTAGGTGGGCCGCATTGAAGGATTTTCTAACCACTCTGGCAATGTGATAATCAAAGGAGAGATTACCATCTAGTTGGGTCCCCAGATCCCTTATTACATCTTCCGTGTTTAGGGGACTACCACTTATGTGGTGGTTTGTGGGTACTTAGCTTGAGGCCATGATTGTGCCACCTGGTATCTGTCTCGGTGAGACACTTTTGGAGGATGTCTGTCAGCCGGAGAATCAATTATAGCCCCTATTTTGTAGTTGTCCATCAACTTGGTCAGCCGTAGTCCTCCTGTGCTTGCCTGTACATCTGAGAAGTATATGCAGAACAGGAGGGGTCCTAGGACTGAGACCTGGGGAACGCCACTTGTAACTGATTTAGCCTGACCTAGCTCCTGCAACTCTCACCAAGTGGGTTCTGTCCGTGAGCCAGTTGGCAACCCATCTTGTGACGTAGGGGTTTATGTTCAGGCTGGTGAACTTGTCTATAATAGAATGGGGAATGGTGTTGAAGGCCTTTGCGAGGTCTAGGTAGGCTGTGTACCACCTTTCCCTCGTCTATAGCCTTGGTAACTGTCTCAAAGAAGTCCACCAGGTTTAGGAGGCATGATCTGCCCTTAACAAAGCCGAACTGGGTAGGAACCAGTGTTGGAGGTTCCCAATGTCTCTTTTAATTACTTCCATGATGATGAGCTCCATAGCCTTGCAGACTAAGCTAGTCAGGCTGATAGGGCGATAGCTTCCTTGGTCTGTTGTGGCGCCACCTTTGTGGAGTGGAATAAATGTTGCTGTGCGCCACTCTGTGGGCATAGCCTGTGGAGAGGCGGAGTTTGAACAGTGCGTTTAGGTGCAGGGTTAGTTCGTCTTTGAGCTCATTTAGGACACAGCCTGGGACACTGTCCGGTCCCATTGATGCTGTGTTTTTGGCTTTGGAGAGGGCTGTTTTAACCTGAGTGTCTGATTTCAGGGGCTCTGCATTCATCTGGTATGGTTATGGGCCCTTTTGGGGGTGAGAGGGGGGTGAAGTTTGCACTGAACCGGTCTGCCAGGATGTTGGTGATGTTCGTGTTTCACTGTTGCAGTCATTACACTTGGGTTATCCTGCTGGCAGGCGACCCGCAGTCGGCCAGAATTCCAAAGTCTGGGTCCGGTGTCAGTTGCTGTCACCTCTTCCCTGACGTCAGTGCGCCAGGGGTATAAAAGATGCAACCGACGCCATTTTCTCCAGTCTTTCTTGCCGCACGGTGCCCGAAGCAAAAGCAGTTCGCAAGTGCCAGTCGGCGGACTCCTGAGATTTTCGAAATAACCGAAGTCTTCAATAAAGCTAAGTACCCCGTTGGAGAAACTTTTTCTTGCTCCAGACCGATGTCAGTAAAAGTTAATAATTGTATTTCTTGTGGGAAGCAAATACCTCATGAGGACTTTCACTCTTACTGTATTCCTTGCCTAGGCCCTGACCACGACGTTACTAGTTGTCGGTTTTGTGCTAGATTCAACAAACGCACTAAGTGTCGGTATGATTTTGCTTTACATTACTTTGGCGGAAGGTTTAACTACATAATGCCGTCGGAACAACCGACAACTGGAATTCATAAAAAATGCAAAGACAAAGAAAAGGACAAGCATCCGAGGTCCAAAACTGACAAAGCCTCTTCTAGGCCAGTCGCCGGTTCTCAGTGAGGTGCTTTTGCAGCCCCTGACACCCGCTACCTCAGAGCCACAGGCCATATCAGACACCCACGTGGAGACACCTAGGCCTGTGGAAACTCAAGGTATTGGGCTGTCGGAAACTATTCCTCAGATGGGTCTGGAGCCGCTGAGCAGGCATCTGCTTCTGAGGGTGTTTTCAGACGTTCACAACTTTTAAGTCCACTACAGTAGCCAAGGCAAAGTCGAAAACACCATTAAAGACAAGGAAACAAGTACAGCATTCTCCTGAACAGTAAACTATGCCAAAGAAACAGATGCTTAAAATGGCTAAAGACCTAATTACTTTGATCAGGGGTTCCCATCCCCCTCCTGATAAAAGGCCTAGGCAAGACACTGATTATGATTCCTAAGACCAGGTTTCTATTTCCTCTGACTCCTCTTCAGATCAGGGATATTCTCTTCCTCCCTATGAGGACTCTGATGCAGAAGAATCTATACCTTCAGCCTCTCTGCCTGAGGATTATTCTTTTGGGGGAAACCCTGCCCACCATGAGGGAGCATTTCCATTGGGAGAGCCAGGATTACTCAGAATCCAAGAAAAGGCTCATAGACTTTCTTTTATTGCCTCAGCACAGGCCCCTGGCTATTCCCCCTGTGTTTGATATTGTGGATGATTTCTCAGAATCCAGTCTGTCTCCTGATTCTTTGCCCCCTGCACCAGTTAAGCCAGACAGGTACTGCAGGGTCCCTGACTCTCATAAATGTCTTTACAAAAACCCTGCTGCGGTCCCAGAAACAATTTCTCAGGGTCCCACAGGGGTTAAGGCTTCCACTGCTAAAAACCCTGTCCCCCTCTGATAGGGATTCCAGAGCTCTGGATAGATGGGGGAAACAAGTCTACACTTCTGCTACATTAGCTGTAAGGGCTTTAAATTGCCAGTTTCACATGCTTAAATATCAGCAGTACCTCATGTCTTTGTTAAAACAGAAAATGCTTACAAACTCAGTCCTGACAGTAAGGAAATGCAGGATTTATTGCATGCAGCTAAACAAGTGGGAAAGCATAGTCTGCAATGTGGTTTTGATTCATTAGAGGCTTGTAGAGCCGCAGTTACAGGCTCTGTCATTCAAAGGCATGCTTGGTTGAAAGAACAAAGTTTACCTGAACATGTTAAAGTAAAATTGTTGGATGCTCCACTACAACATGATGCTTTGTTTGGTGTTAAGGCAGAAGAGGTGTTAAAGAAAATGGAGGATAAAGCAAAATCAATGCAGACAGTAAAGGATTTCTTACAGGTTCAACCACCTAGGTTTAGCAGAAACTGGCCCTCAAACAATTGGTCCTTTCCAGTGTCAGACAGGCCACAAAGAGGCAGATACAGATACCTAAGCGGCAGATCTCAGCCCCAAGGCTCCTACAGACCTAAACAATGGGGTGCTTCAGCCCCCAAAGGAGGAGAAGACAAGTCATAACCTTATAGGAAACAGTTCCAATGACTTCCCAATACAAATGCTGAGCACTTACCTTTTGGCAGCACCCCAAGGGGGAAAGCTAGCAGTTTTCTCACAAAATTGGCACATAATCACCCAGGAGAAATGGGTACTGAATATGGTTTCTCAGGGTTACAGGTTCCACTTTCACACCCTTCCAAAATCAAAAGGTATGCCGGACCTGCCACAAAACCAATGGGCAGAGGCACAAAAACAAATTGCTGCTCTCACGGACATGGCAGCTATTCAAAGAGTACCACAGCAAGAACAAGGACACGGATTTTACTCGACTTTTCCTAGTACCCAGAAAGGACAAAGCCTGGAGACCAATACTGGACTTGTCAATCCTAAATACTTTCCTGGGTGTTCCAAAATTCAAAATGTTAACACTGCAGCAACTTCTACCCATGCTGGGCAAGAAGGCTTGGCTAGTTACTTTGGACCTCAAGGAGGCATACCTGCATGTCCCAATCAGACAATCTTGCAGAAGATACCTCAGATTCATAGCTGGCTCAATGCATTACCAATTCTCTGCACTGCCCTTTGGCTTATCTACTGCGCCTAGGGTCTTCACAAAATGCCTGGCACCAGTAATTGCATTTTGCAGACAGTGGAATTCAAATATATCCCTACTTGGACGACTGCCTTATTCAAGCAGAGAGCAAGGACATTCTTCTAAAGCATCTGGCATTTGTAAAAAGATTACTAATTTGCCTAGGGTACACAGTAAACGAAAAGAAATCAAAACTAGTGCCCTCTCAAGAGATAATATTCCTGGGTGAAAGCTTAAATACAACTGCCCAGATGGCTTATCTCATGCCAGACAAGCAAAGGCAACTGACTCGTTACTTTCAAATGATGGCAACAAAGACCCAGCTCCCTGCAAGAAAAATTCTGCAGGCTCTGGGCTTCATGGCGTCCTGCATTCTACTAATTCCATATGCAAGACTGCATATGAGGAAACTACAATGGTATCTAAAAAGTGTTTGGACTCAACATTGCCACAGCCTGGAAACCATAATAACTTTAACTCCCTGCCTACAACAGGAGTTTCAATGGTGATCCCAGGCCTGTCACCACAACAAGGGACAGCCTTTCAGCTTACCCACAGCCAGGCAGACAATAACAATGAATGCATCGGATTATGCCTGGGGGGCACATATGGCAGGAAAATGTATTCAGAGCACGTGGCCCAAGGAACAAATGCATATTCACATCGATCAAAAAGAGATGCTAGCTGTACAGAATGCCCTGACAGCTTTCAAGGACCTACTACATCCAGGACCACTATTAGTAAAGACGGACAATACCACAGATATGTGGTACATAAGCAAGGGGGCACACATTCCTACCCCCTCTGCAGGCAAGCCATGACTTTGTGGAACACAGCACTGACCTATCAAGTACACCTGCAGACACAATTCCTGCCAGGAACGAAAAATACACTGGCAGACGAACTAAGCAGAAATATCATAGATCCTCACAAATGGAAACTAAATCCACAGGTGTTCAGCATGATAACAAGGAAATGGGGACGCCCAGACATAGATTTTTTGCCTCCCCTCACAACTGCCAACTACAGAAATTCTGCACAAGAACTTATCACTCACAAGTATGGAAAGTGGATGCTCTCTCATTCAGCTGGAAATCCCTGACAGTTTATGCCTTCCCTCCATTGCCTCTTCTTCCCAAGGTGCTCCTAAAAGTCAGACAAGAGAGGCCAAAAATGATCTTGATTGCCCCAGACTGGCCACGCCAGCACTGGTACCCAATCCTAAAGAGCTTGTCTCAAGGCCCAGCCTGGCCTTTACCTCAAATTCCTCATCTTCTGACTCGAAACAATCAAATTCTGCACAGTCAACTCAGAACCTTAAATCTGGCAGCATGGCAGATAATGTAGCCACTCAGACCGAACCTCTCTCTAATGCTGTTATGGATGTCATTTTAGAAACCAGGAGGCCCAGCACTAGGAGCACTAGGAAATCTTATGCAGAAAAATGGAAGAGATTCTGTGCTTGGAACCAGGCACAAGGGCTCGAACCACTTGTTCCAAATATACCTCAGATTTTACAATACCTAACTGAGATGCTGGACAAAGGCCTATCCTTCTCATCTATTAAAATCCATGTCTCTGCCATTTCAGCTCATTACAATATGGAACCTCCTATTTTTTCACATCCACTACTAAGGCAGTACCTCAGAGGGGCAAAAAACATAAGACCCCCAAGGGGAGCACCAATGCCTACTTGGAATCCCAATTTTGTTTTAGAAAAGCTTACACTGCCTCCTGATATAAAATTCTTATCATGGAAAACTGCTCTGCTCCTAGCAATAACTTCAGCAAGAAGAGTCTGAGTTACAGGCATTAATGGCAGTGGAACCTTTCATCATTTTTCACCAGGGCAGGGTCTCTCTTAGGACAAACCCAACATTCATGCCAAAGGTGGTTTCCAATGTGACTCTTAACCAAACCATTCACCTACCAACTTTCTATCCAAATCCCCAGAATAAAGGGCAGAGACTTCTGCACACTTTGGACATACACAGACAGCTACGATTCTACTTGGACAAAACAAAAGCTTTCAGAAAAACTGAGCAACTGTTTGTAGCCTATGTTGCAGGATCACAAGGAAAGCCTATCTCAAAGCAGACAATTTCAAAATGGATAGGACACTGCATTCGCTTCTGTTATGCACAACATGGCAAATCCGTGCCTAAGGGCATTAGGCCACATTCTACCAGAGCAGCAGCCACTCGGCAGCCTTTCTCAGAGGAGTACCAACCAAAGACATTTTAGAAGTTGCAACCTGGAGCTCCATGCACACTTTCACCAAGCACTACCACTTACCTCTCTACTCTAAATCCAGAGCAGGCTTAGCCACTGCAGTTCTGCAGGGCCTGGTAGCCTCTCCTAATCCTATTTAGACCCAGCCGCCCAACCTCAGCTTTGGGATTCAACCCAAGTGTAATGACTGCAACAGTGAAACACGATGAACATAGTATGGTTGTGTACCTACCATAAATGTAGTTAGTGTATTCACTGTTGCAATCCAGGTTACCCACCCACCATCCCCCTTTTCTTTGCTGGGACTTCTCTGTACTTCTCATCTCTATACAACCTATGTGGTGTATTTGCTTGTAGATGAAGGAAATGTTTATATTAGTACATGCATGCTTTTTGGCATAATTTTATTTTTTCCAGCCTTCCTATCTGGGGGCACCTGACATATGGGGCAAGAAAAACTGAAGAAAATGGCGTCGGTTGCATCTTTTATACCCCTGGTGCACTGACGTCAGGGAAGAGGCGACCGCAACAGACGCCGGACCTAGACTTTGGAACTCTGGCCGACTGCGGGTCGCCTGCCAGTAGGATAACCCAAGTGTAATGACTGCAACAGTGAATACACTGTAACCTCTACATTTATGGTAGGTACACAACTGTACTTTATCGGTCGGTGCAGTGTATTTTGTGCCATTCTGCACTAACTCCGAGCAGATCTGAGCATTTCCATTTAGATTCTTGACATAGCTAAAGAATGCCTTGTGGTTATCTTTGGAGTCCTTGACAATTTTTCTTTCGAAGCTCACCTTTGATGATTTTATGAGGGATCATAGTTTCTTGCCGATACTGATCAGGGATGTCTTCCCTTCTCGGGATTTTACTCTTATGTACTAGTTTCCTCCTATTGTATAGTTTGTTTATGGAGGGGTCCACCAGACTGGTTTCCTTTTCTTGGAGGAGTGAGTCTTGGTTTTGCTTGGGATAGCATGATCCATGCATTCTTGTAGGTGCCTGTATAGAATGCATTAGTAAAGGATTTTAAAGGATTTTGCAGCTTGGACAGAGTTTTTAGCATGGGGGCTTTGAGACTTTCCACCTCTGTCTTAAGTAACGTGAAGTTTCCTTTTGAAAAGTTTTTCATGGAGGTTTCCTTGTCCGGGGGTGGGGGAATGTGGATATCCAAAGTGGTTTGTTTATGGTCTGATCTAACCAGCGAGAGGTTGACCTCTGGTGTGGAATACCAGTCGCCCATGTTGGTGATGACCAGGTCCAATATGTTGTCACCTCTGGTGGGAGTGTTGACTAGTTGATCCAGGGCTTTTGAGTTTATAAATTCTAGGAAATGTTGGGCAAGGGAGTTACTACTTGAGTAGATGTTCTTCATCTCACATTGCTGCAGTCCTAACACTTGGGTAGTCCGCTGTCCCAGTCGGCCCGAATACCAAAGTATAAGGCTGACGTCGGTCAAGGCGCATTTGTCTGACATCAGGACGTCAGGGTACAAATGCGCATGACCGACGTCATATCCTCAGTCTTTTTTGCCGCATGGTCCGATGCAGAAGCAGTTTTGCGAGTGCAGGTTGGCGTTCTGAAATTTTCTGAAGTCGGAGTTTCAGACCGAATCAAAGTTGGCTAAGTACCCGTTGGGAATATTTTGGTTTTTCTTGCCTCAGTATTTAACGGATGTCAGAAAAAGTGAATAACTGTATTTCTTGTGGGAAACAGATACCTCATAGAGATTACCATACCTTGTGTATACCTTGCTTAGGGCCTGAGCACGACGTTGTTGGCTGTCGCTCTTGTGCTAGATTTAACAAACGCACTATTAAGAGAAGATTAGATTGTGCCAGGTTAGTTTTGGGAAGCGTTGTAATTACAACATGCCGTCGGATGCTCCGGCCCGCTTCGTCTAAAAAGCGCAAGGACAAAGCAGCGAAGCCTAGGCTGGAAGAACAGTCTGTCCCGGACGTCGGTTCTTTAGAGGGCTCGGTGGAGCCGGTGGTTCTACCAGAAGTTCCTTTGGATTCTCAGGGAGACTTTACTGTTACAGGATGTGTCCTCTCAGGAGGTAGGCCAGGCTGAAGGGGCTTCTCAGGTAGCTGTTCTCCCTCCCTTCCTAAGGTGGTTAGGCCCTCCCCTTCTGTTTCCAAGGCTTCTTCTAGAGGCAGGCCAGGGTTAACTTCAGTGGGGTCTCCCCTAGTTCTTCAGGGTCTCTGCCTAAGAAACATATGCTTAAAATGGCAGAAGATTTGATTACTATGATTAGAGGTTCTATGCCCCCCCCTGATAAGAGGCCTAGGGTGGAACCTGAGCTTGAAAGTTTTGAGCAGTGTTCGGAGGCTTCTGAGTCTTCGGCTGAAGACTTGCAGGAGTATCCTCCTTATTCTGATTCTGATGTAGATGACTCTACACCTTCGGCTTCTCCTCCTGAGGATTTTTCTTTTTCAGAGACTCTTCATTCCATGCGGGAGCATTTTAAATGGGAAGGTCAAGATTTCTCTGATTCCAGGAAGAGGCTTAGGGAATTTTTGTTTCTGCCCCAGCATAGGCCTTTAGCTATACCTCCTGTTCTGGATGTGGTAGAGGATGTTTTTGCAGAGGCTTCCCTGAACCCTGATTCTTTGCCTCCTGCCCCAGTTAAACCGGATAGGTATTATAGGGTGCCTGAAGCTCATAAGTATCTTTTTAAGAGTCCTCGGGCAGACCCAGAAACTGTTTCTCAGGGCCCTAAAGGTGTTAAGGCTTCTGTTGTTAAAAATCCTGTTCCTTCTGATAAAGAGGCAAGGGCTTTGGATAGATGGGGAAAGAAGGTGTATACTTCTTCCACTTTAGCCATGAGGGCTTTGAATTGCCAGTTTCACATGTTGAAATACCAAAATTATCTCCTTTCACAATTGAAGTCTAAGGTAGATGCTCTGGCGGAAGGTATTGAGTGTAAAGAGTTGCAGGATTTAGTTCATGTTTCTGAACAGGTGGGTAAGCATTCCTTGCAATGTGGTTTTGATGCTGTACAGGCCTCTTGAGGGTGGCAGCCACTGGTTCTGTTCTTCGCAGGCACGCCTGGCTGAGGGATCAGAATTTAGCTGAACATGTAAAGACAAGGATTTTAGATGCTCCTTTACAATCTGATGTGTTATTTGGTGCCTGTGGAAGCAGTTTTAAAGAAAATGGAGGACAAGGCTAAGTCTATGCAGACTGTTAAAGATTTTTTGCAGGTTCAGCCTCCAAAGTTTAGTAGAAATTGGCCTACTAAGGGGTGGACCTATCCTTCTTATGATTCTCAGTCTAGGGGTAGATCTAGACGTGGTAGGGGCAGAGCTCAAGGTTCTTTTAGGCCTAGAACAGGCAGTTCGCCTGCCCAGTCTTCTGGTGAGGGCAGGGGTCAGTCCTTTCGTAAGCAGACCCAATGACTTGCCTTTTCAGCTGCCAGAGCCTTCTCGTCTGGCAGCACCTTTGGGAGGAAGGCTGGCACTTTTCAAAGAAAATTGGAGTGTTATTACCCAAGACAGATGGGTATTGGACATCGTTCACCACGGTTACAGGTTTTATTTCCATATCTTGCCTCCTTTCAAAGGCATGCCAGACATTCCTCCTATACAAAGAAAAGAGGCTCACAAGCAAATTTCTCTGTTACTCCAGATAGGGGCCATTCAGCCGGTTCCTGTGCCAGAAAGGGGCCTAGGATTTTATTCTCGCCTGTTCCTAGTACCAAAAAAGGGGAACACGTGGGACCAATTTTGGATTTGTCTATCCTCAACACTTATCTGGACATTCCCAAGTTCAAAATGTTGACGTTACAATAGCTTTTACCTCTGCTGGGCAAGGATCACTGGATGGTAACTTTAGATCTCAAGGAGGCTTACCTTCATGTGCCTATCAGACTCAGTTGCAGGAAGTATCTGCGTTTCCGAGCTGGAAATTCCCATTATCAGTTCTCTGCATTGCCCTTTGGCTTATCTACTGCTCCCAGAGTATTCACAAAAGTTCTGGCTCCAGTTGTGGCTTTCTTCAGGCTAAAAGGAATACAAATCTATCCTTACTTGGACGACTGTCTGATTCTGGCTCAAGAAAAGGACGAGCTTCTTCAGCATCTGGAATATGTGATAGCAGTGCTAAGATGCCTGGGGTATTCTGTGAACGAAATAAAGTCCAGTCTAGTACCCTCTCAAGACATGTGCTTTCTGGGTGTGAGACTGAATACAGCAGCCCAGATGGCCTTTTTAACCCCGGACAAACAAAAGAATCTCTCCCTTTACTTCCATCAACTATCTCTTCAGTCCGGGCTGACTGCAAGGACAGTCCTTCAAGCCTTAGGGTTCATGGCATCTTGTATTTTGGTGCTTCCCAATGCCAAACTGCATATGAGGAAGCTGCAATGGTATCTAAAAAATGTATGGACACAGCACTGCCAGGATTTGGACACTGTCATTCCAATAATACCTTGCATTCAAAAGGAATTTTTGTGGTGGGCACAGGAATGTCACCTAAACAAGGGACTCTCTGTGACCCGGCCAGAGGCGAGTCAGATTCTAACGACAGATGCCTCAGACATAGCTTGGGAGCTCATCTGAATGGAAAGTGGATACAAGACAAGTGGCCTGCCAGACTACAGCATCTACATATCAACATGAAGGAGATGTTAGCAGTCCAGTTTGCATTAATGGCTTTCAAGGAGTTACTTCTTCCAGGGCAGGTGTTGATTCTAACAGACAACACAACTGTCATGTGGTACATCAACAAGCAAGGGGGAACACATTCTTATCCTCTATGCAGGCAAGCAATGCTTTTGTGGGAGACTGCGCTCAGCTTGCAGCTAAATCTTCAGGCAAGGTTTCTGCCAGGAGCACAGAACTCCTTAGCAGATGTGTTAAGCAGGCAAATCATGGATCCCCACGAGTGGAAACTGGATCTTCATGTATTTCGAAAATTGACAGTGTCATGGGGACCTACAGACATAGATCTGTTCACTTCTCCACTAAACCACCAGCTGCCAAAGTTTTGCACGAAAAGGTTTCATCACACAGCTTGGAAAGTGGATGCTCTTTCGTTCAGTTGGGAAAATCTTCATGTGTATGCCTTTCCACCTCTGCCTCTCCTCCCAAAGGTACTCCTAAAGGTCAGACAAGACAAGCCAAGGATGATTTTGATAGCTCCAGATTGGCCTCGGCAACACTGGTACCCATTACTGAGGAATCTGGTGAGGAAGCCTCCATGGCCTTTACCTTTAATTCCACACCTTTTGTCTCAGAGGGACGGTCATCTACTCAATGTCAAGCTTCACTCTCTTCATCTAACAGCCTGGCATATTCTGTTTTGAACCACAGCAGGTCTCAACTTCCTCAACAAGTTTTAAATGTGATTATGGAAGCCAGAAGACCTAGTACACGTAAAGTGTATGCAGAAAAATGGAAGAGATTTTTATTTTGGAGTGCAGCAAAGGATTTGGATGTTTCTGAGCCTAATTTGAGTGTGGCTCTTCAATATCTTACTGAGTTATTGGACAAAGGTTTGTCTTTCTCTTCCATTAAGATTCATGCTGCAGCAATTTCAGCTCACTATGATTGTGACCCACCATTGTTTTCTCATCCTTTGCTCAAGCAATTTCTTAGAGGGGCAAAGAATATAAGACCCCCACGTAGAGCTCCTACTCCTGCTTGGGATCTCAATTTTGTGTTGGAGAAACTTACTCTACAACCTTTTGAGCCTCGGCTACTGCTGAATTGAAATACTTGTCATGGAAGACTGCTTTTTGTTGGCCATTACTTCTGCAAGAAGGGTTTCTGAATTGCAGGCCCTTATGGCGGTTGAGCCTTTTTGATTTTTCATAAGGATAGGGTATCATTACGTACTAATCCTTCATTTATGCCTAAGGTGGTTTCTAGTGTGGCTTTAAACCAAACTATTCATTTGCCTACTTTTATGCAGATCCCCAAAATAGGGGAAAAGATTTTGCACACTTTAGATGTACACAGGCAGTTGCGTTATTATTTAAGCAGGACTAGGGATTTTAGGCAGTCTCAGCAGTTGTTTGTTTCTTTTGCTTTGAGTTCTCAGGGCAAGCCTGTGTCAAAACAAACTATATCTAAGTGGATTGGGTTTTGCATTGCATTCTGTTATTCCCATCATGGCAAGGAGATTCCAGCTGGGATTAGGCCTCATTCCACTAGGGCTACTGCCACTTCAACAGCATTTCTAAGGGGGGTGGCAACTAAGGATATTTTGGAGGCAGCTACTTGGAGTTCAGTGCATACTTTCTCCAAGCATTACCACCTTCCTCTCTATTCTAAATCCAGGGCTGGTTTTGCCACTGCTGTGTTGCAGGGCATTTTGGCAGCTCCTGCTTCATTGTAGTTTAGCCATCCTCCCTTACCTCTGCTTTGGGATTCTACCCAAGTGTTAGGACTGCAGCAATGTGAGATGAACATAGTACAGTTTTGTACCTACCATAAATGTAGATGTTCGAAGATCCACATTGCTGCAGTCCAATTTACCCTCCCTCCTTCCCCTCTGTGTTTAGGGGTGGTTGTGTGGGTGGGGTTCTATTTTTGTAAATTTGTATATATTGTACATATATTGGGTACAGGAGTGTTTGGTGTTTTTTGGTTTTGGCCTTATCTTTTTAGGGTCTTCTGACATCTGGGGCAAGAAAAGACTGAGGATATGACGTCGGTCATGCGCATTTGTACCCTGACGTCCTGATGTCAGACAAATGCGCCTTGACCGACGTCAGCCTTATACTTTGGTATTCGGGCCGACTGGGACAGCGGACTACCCAAGTGTTAGGACTGCAGCAATGTGGATCTTCGAACATCTACATTTATGGTAGGTACAAAACTGTACTTTCTCCCAGTTAATGTTTGGATAATTAAAATTGCCCAATATTAAGGTGTTTGGTAGGACCTTTGTTTCCTAGTGTTTCCAGAAGTGCGGAATGGGGGTCCTGGGACATGGTGGGTGATGTGTAGCAAGCTGCAATTTGAATTGCAGTTTTGCCCATTGTTAGTTGCATGTGGATGATCTCTGAAGCATCATGCTGTGCCACTAACCTGGAGGTGTGGGTATCCTTGATGAATATGGATACGCCCCCACCTTTTGTATTTCTGTCTGGGTTCTGTGGGCAAAA
Source organism: Protopterus annectens (assembly GCF_019279795.1). Classification (NCBI taxonomy): domain Eukaryota; kingdom Metazoa; phylum Chordata; order Ceratodontiformes; family Protopteridae; genus Protopterus; species Protopterus annectens. Next base: position 233,860,159 of record NC_056733.1, on the reverse strand, counting down.
TGTATAGTATGAGTTATAGCCTGGTAGTGCTGATGTGCTCTCTGGGAAAAAAAACAGTTCAGATAAGCAGGCACAAATAAGCCTGTGACAAGAAATTCCCAGTTCCGATGGGCAGAATCCAGCCTCTCCTCCCACAAGAATGCAGACCACAAACCTTAATGTAGAATAACTGCCCTGAAGCCCAAGTGCTTAAACCAGAACTAATACACTTTTAGAATAGCAGACACTGAGCCTTCAATCAGCAATTCCCAGCTTAGAAGGATGTGAGCTACCTGTCCTGTCACAACAGTGCCGACCACAAACCTTAATGTAAAACACACCGGTATGAAGTCCAAGTGTTTAAACCAAAAGACAGAATAACAGTTGCAGTTTAATGGCTACTACCAAGCAGTAATAAATGCAGCAGAATAAATAAAATGGAGTACTTTAAAGAAGAGACAAAAGCAAAATAAAGTAAGAAGAAACACAAATACAGTAAAAAGGAGATGAATAAAGTGCAATTTTTTTGTTAAAGTGCAATGAGAGAGGAAGGAAGAACCTGAATGGGTTGGCCTTCTCAAATCTTCTCTCAGTAGTAAGTAGAGTGAACCACTAGACTCAGAATATGATCTCACTGTACTGTTAAGTGAGCAATGAAATACAGTACTTTTAAAACTGCAAGTTTGTACTTAACAGAAGACTAAAATACAATACTGCAAGTTTGCACTTAACCTCAGCTTCTAATGCAGGTAATTGTAGCCGTCCAAGTCTCTCAGACAGTGAGCATAAAATTAATTCTCAAACTTTATGGCTAGCACTTAAAGTACAGAGGAAGCCCTGTGGGCTAACAGTTAAATATCAGATAACAAAAGTGAGACCACCACTACCCCTCTTACAGCAGAGAGGCACACGGTACACTATTCAATGAAACAATTGGGTAACAGAAAAAATGAATTACAGTACTTTTAAAACTGCAAGTTTGTACTTAACAGAAGACTAAAATGCAATACTGCAAGTTTGCACTTAACTTCAGCTTCTAATTTATGCCATAATTTTTTCTGTCCCACAGTGTGCACCTGACCCACCTGTTTTGGCACTTCATCCCTCACCTCTAGCTTCCTTATTTTTGCTTTTATTGCAAAAGATGCTATACCTTACAGAAGTATTGATCCCCAGTACTGTTTCATCTCTTACTTTTCAGCTTCTGTGGCATTCTTCTGTCACACACTGCCATCTACCAGTTTGTTGCAGCTGTAATATTTCTAGCTTTGACCTTTTCGTTCAGACTTTTCTCCACAATCTTCCTCCGTTACTTGAAGCTTCTGATTCCCCGTTAGCTGTCATAACTGTCTTATCTTAATTCTTACATCCCATGTGCCTTTTGCATTCCACTCCTCTGTCATTTGCTGACGTTCCTGTTCCCAGTGTACTTGTAATGTCAAATCTGCATACAACAGCTTTAATTTGTTTCCTCTGATCTGTGTGCTAATGTAATCCATCTTTAGCATGATCAGAAGTGGGCTAAAAGCTGAACCTTGATGAACCCTCACTGGGGAAACCTGAGAATCTGAACCTGTACTTGTTGCTGTGTCTGTACACAGTCTACATTAATTCTGCAAGTGTTTCTGGAACTTCAGACCATCACAGGATTGCCCGTGTTATCTTTCTTGGGATCTTGTCATATGCTTCAAATCTAGGAATTCCCAGTTGGACACTTTTTCCTCACTTCTAACTTCTCCATCTGTCTCACTGCAGACATGAGATCCAGTGTTGTCTTCTCCATCTGGTGTCAGCCTGTTGGTTGTCTGATCCAACTCGGATCTGACACTCGAGTCTTTTAGACTTCTAACTTGCAGACTGCACCTCCTTTACTCAGTCCCATGCTCCTCAACCACCCCCATAGGTTTGCTGCCATTCCTCTCAGTAGATCTAGACACCTCCTCTCTGGCATCTTTTTTGGAATAGCTTTGGTGTAAAGTTTTCTTGTTCTGTGTGCTTTCACTTACCCTAATACTGTTTATAGTGTAGTGTTTTCTGCAGGTAGATGGGTAGTTGGGTAGATTTGTTACTGTATGTTAGTGTGTTTGACTTTCCACCTTTTCTTGTGTAGCTTTGACCATGTTCTGGGTATTACTTTTAGGTTAGTGTAGACTTTGGTTTTTCTGCTTGTACTAGTCAAGCAAGATTTAGTTCTGGATAAAGGTTTTTAAAAATGCATTGTCTGGCATAAATTACAGAATGCACACTATATAAATGTTTGTATGGTTTGAATTGCCCATCTGGACTCTGTTTTGTTTGCAAAGGAATTGGATCCAGGGCTGTTGAGTAACAGGCGAAGTTGGTCCTTAAGGGCCACCTTCTTGCCACCCCTTTAGTCTGCTTCTTCCTCTGCGTGAAACTTTGGTTTGAAAAGTGTTGCTTTTGGGACTCCAAGACATCCAAGGGTCCCAGGTCCATCATCCTTTGCCCAATCATCAAGGTTGATGGGCAGTATCAGAGCTGACTTGGAGGAGCTGATGAGGTCTTTACAAACTCTTATACAATTGAGCCTCATCTCTTTAGGTCTGGGACGGATTCCAGACATTTAGCTCCAAATGTTTGGTTTCCTTCCTTGGCCTCTTGGATCTGAAGCCATTAGTTCCAGCTGCATTCCTACTCCCTTTATCAGATCCAGCGGCCTGGCCATATTTGGTTCCATCTCCCTCCTTAGTCTTATTTACTCTACTTTGGGGCCATCCAGACTCCAGGACCGTGGTGTCAAGGCTGAGATTTCCAGGTCTGGCTCGATAGTCCCTGCTTTGCATTTGTCCTTGTCACTCGAAGCTTTGGCATTCAACAGCTCAGCTGCAGTCTGTCTGGGTAAGGTGTAGCTTCCCCTGGACTGGTTTGTCTGTAATATCTCTGGGTGCTGGTGCCCTCAGTTCAGGGAGACTAGCATGGGCTGCTGTCTTGACCATTGTGGAGAAGATGTTCTCGTTTAAGGTGATGGATAGTTTCCCTAATTAGTGTTCCATCTCCTTTATAGTCTAGGTCTGCGACCAGTCATCAGCCTGCGCCTGGACAGCCTACACTGGTTGGTTTCCTACGTGCTCCCATAGTGGAGCTTCTTACCTTGTCCTCCTGCTTCCAGCATTCCCAGAGCAGGAGGTGTCTGGAAGAGGTAATGTAAGAGGAAAAACCTCAACTCCCTGGGTGAGTCTGTCGTGGACGATACTGATCTGAAAGAGGCATCCCCTAAGTCTCTGCAATGACACCTCTTTTGGTGATCTTTTAGAGCTACTTCTCCAGTGTGGAGGCTGGACCACCGAGACCCCCTGTCTGAAGGAGTCAGTATTTTTGGAAGCCTTCAGTATGAGCCTATCCACACCTTGGATGGGTCCCCCTGCAGATATGCTTATAGACTGAGTCTGAGGGCTTGGAAGGACCTGAAAATGGTGGAGTCCATTTCCTGGAAGCCCGATAAAATTCTTGCTCTTCCCAAAGACTGACCATATTGGAGTAAGGGTCTGGCCATGAGTGTGATTGTCATGGTGGCGGCCACCAAAAAGGAGATCTCCAAGTGCTTTGGTCCATCCCCCAAATAAAGAATCTCCGGCTTTGATCTGTTTATGGAGCACTAGTATATCTCAGCCATGTTCTGTTTCAGGGCACATAACTGTCACAATTGAGACTCCAGCGAGATCTGGTTTCTGAAGTGTTCAAGAATGTTAAGACACAGTAGTCTCCAGAGATTCAAAAGATACTGAAGACTCAGTTGTCTGTACTGTTATCATTCGCCAATATTTCCATGAGGCTTATTTCCACTGCAGTCGATGAAGCATCCTGAGCAGCTGGGTGTGGCATTGCATTGTCTCCACACACAGTTGTATAACTTTGCAAATTTCTTCAAGACATCCTTTTATTAATGCCCTATTTGACGACAATGCCTTGTTTGGACCAAAAATTAAGGACACTCTAAGAGCAGGCAAGAAGCTACGCCTTAAACCTTTTCAAGGTGTCAGGGGAGCAAACGTCTTAGAAAGTTGCAGCAGTCTTTTCAGGATGTTTTTTCAGAGGGTTCCTCCTGAGACTGTGGTAACCTTAATGAACATCACCCACTGAACAGGGTCAGTCTGCAAAATCAGGCTTTCAATGGAGCCTTCTCTGGCAGGCCCTTTCAACGGCCATAGGGTTGCCAGATTGTCCTGCTCTGGAGTCGATCAGGGGCCATTTCGCTCTTCACCCAGAATCTTGGGAGGTCATAACTTCAGATGCATAGCTGTTAAGTGTTATATTTAGAGGCTATACTGCCCCCCCCCCTAGAGGTTCCTAACTGTCATACTGCAGGCAGAGTAAGAGATTCACAAGCTTCTGGCAGACTGTCCTCTGAGGGCCCACCATGTTGTGTAGTATCCGTGGTCTACTTAAGGTTTTTTTTTGGTGCCAAAGGAGGAGGATCTCAGGCCTATTCTGGATTTAAACTAATTGAATCTATTTGTGAAACAAAGATCCAGATGGTCACAGTGTAGTCTGTTCTACCTCTGCTGAGGAAGGGTGATTGGATGTGCTTGATAGATCTCCTACCATCATATAAAGATGAGGTACTCCAGGACATTTCTGCTCTTCTGTCTGGGGGCTGGTATCTTACCAGTTCAGTGCCCTGCCTTTTGGTCTCACCACAGCCCCCTGGGTGTTCACTAAATGCATGGCGGTGGGTGCAGTCTGGCTCCGGCTGCAGTTTCCAGGTCTTTACTTACCTGGATGATTTGGATCCTCACCACCTGCACAGAAGTACTGATGATCATGTCCAGGGACATCTTACTCCTCCAGTTGTGCAACCACTTAAACATTAGTCCGTTATCTAAAGTCAAACCCTACATCTTATTCATACATTGGAGTCCATAGGCTGCAACTTGGATACAGTCAGATTGCCAGGCTCCAGATTGATCAGCCTTTGATCTCCGGCACTGTCAGTTCTTGCACTTTGTCTCCAGCTCATGCAGTTTTGAAACTTGGGCCATATGGCAGCTTCTATAGAGTTGGTTCCTCTGTTTAGATATTATACAAGGGCACTGCAATGGACCCTGGCAGTACAGTGGTCATTTGTAACTCAAAAGTATGACAAGTCAAATTCACTGGTGATTGCAGTTTCCTTTACTGACCAGTGGGAGACTTTGTACTTCAGCCACAGTCACCACAGGCATCTCCCTTATTGGTTGGGGGGGTGCATTTCAAGGGGACAACTGTTCAAGGATCCTGGTCTCTTCTGTGGTGGCTGACATCCACATTAATTGCTCTGTAGATGATTACTATCTTTGCTTTGCAGGCTTTTCAGAATGCCCTTCCCAGAGGTGTGATTTTAATGCAGACAATATATACATTGTCTGGCATCTCAGCAAGCAGGAGGAACATGTTTTTATCCTCTGTCAAGAAGCTATGAGGATTTGGTAATAGGCAATTTCATCCCAGTGCACATCCCAGGGAAGTCCAACATTCAGTCGACAGCCTCGGTAGGAACATTCTGCTTCTTCAGAGGTCTGCAAATTCAAAAGTTGCTGTTTGGATTTTCTGCCACTGGAGCACTCTGTTTTACAACCTTCTTGTCTCCCTGTCCATCACCAAGTGCAGCAGCTATTATGCCTTAGTCCCCCCCCCCCCCCCGAGATGATCAGAGATACAGTGATATTTGCTTGGCCCTCCAGGACTCCTATATTCTTATTCCCCTGTTCTATGAGAAGTTCATACAGAAGGCAGCCCAATGCAGAGTGACTGTGATCCCTGTAACCCCCTTCCAGCCTCATCAGTTGTGGCTCCCTTTCTCGCCTCTTCTGCAGCACCCCCATTGGGTTTTGGATCCCATTCCAGATCTCCTTTCTCATCCAGTTTTCAGTCCCTCAGCTAAACTGCATGATCTCTCCCGTTTATTTAATGGCCAGGAATCCCAAGCTTTCCCACGCTGTAGTACACACCTTATCTTGGTCTTAAAAGTGAAAGTGTATTCCAGTAAGTGGAGACATCTTGCATTGTGGGCGAAATCTAGAATGCCTCAATCCTTTTTTTTTTTTTTTTTTTTCTTTTGCCCCATTTAGAATCTGCTGTAGATTTCCTTGCAGAGTTTTATTTCAGGCTCTAGTTTTTCCATGATTAAGGTGCAGTTGGCAGCTATTTCTAATATTCATGCTGGCAGTGATAATGTTCAGTGACTATGCTCAAGATTTCCAAGGTTTTCTCAAAAATACCTTTTTGCTGCAACCCCCAGTTCAGGATCTGGTTCCTCCCTGGGATTTGCCATTTGTTTTGCAAGTCTTTGCAGGCCCTTCTTTTGAACCTTTGGCTACATCAGACTTTGTTGTCCTGGAAGACATTATTTTTGGTGGCCGTTTCTTTAGCAAAGTGGATTTTGGAGTTACAAGATCTTCCACTCCTCCTTATTTGGTGTTACACAAAGATCAAGCTTTTCTCTATACAAAAACTCCTTTTTGCCTAAAGTGGCTTCAGAGAATCATCTTGATCCATTCATCTTACTGTGCTCCTCCCCAATTTCTCCAGTATAGGTGAATACCTTCTGCATTGTTTGGATGTGCATAGGCAAGTGAGATTTTATTTGGACTGTAATAAAACATTTAGAAAATCCAGTCAATTTTTCTTTTTCAAGATCTAGGCTAGGCACATTTGTCTATCAGATTGTATTTCATTTGCATATACCTTGAAAGGCAAGACCCCTGCCAAGTAAACCTAAAGGTCATTCTAAGAGAGCTATGGCTACTTCCACAACTTTATTTTCTAGAGTATCCATGGATGACGTTTGTGCAGTGGCTACTTGGGTGAGCAACCACACCTTTGTTTCTCATGACAAGATGGCTATTCAGTCATGATCCAGGGCTGCTTCCCGCTCCACTGTTACCGAATATCCTTAGCTCCTCCCAAGGATTTGTGTGTGGCTGGGAACTCTGTCACACAGGTTGAAGCTAGACTGAGGAGACAACATCAGATATGAAAGTTGATTTTATAACAATAGATCAAGTTTTCTGTCCGTCTGGTCAACTTCTCCTGTACTCCTCCCCTCGCCTTGACTGTTCATGGTGAATTCCCTTACCAGCGATGACGGGCAGTGGAGGTCATTCTCTCTATATTCTTGAAATCCTGCATCCCCATTTTGTTTAGGGAGCTTTTATGGTTTAGAAATTGGCTTAGATTGGGCAAACTCAATTTGAGGGTTTGGTTGAGGAGCCAGGGTATTATGAGTAAAGGAAGTAGAGCCTGGCGAGTTGGAATTCTGAAGGATTTGGCCAGTGTTATTTCGGATCTGATCTAATAACTAATAGGTTGAACTAGACTGAGACAGATGACGCATCTATCGTTATGGTAAGTACATGAATTGTCAGTTGTGCTGCACCCTGACCTGAATCCAAACTGTTCATCTCCCATCTTTCAACTACTCTACCTATTTATTTATTAGTTGCCCTCTCCAGTACTTGCAGTGTGACAAGTTTGAAAACTCTGCACTGCCCAAAGTAATAGAATGTTTATTCTCCAGTCGTCTAAGGTTCCTTTTTACTCCTTTCTACACTGAGTACCCTCAGGATCTATTTTTCCTTTAACTCACTCAACATCTTGATCATATTTGCTGTGATATCTGAGCTTGTTGATTTCCTTGACTTCATTTTCCTTTGGGCTGTTCTTACAACTTCTAGTGTAGTCTCTTCCTCTTTCATCAGTCTATGATGCAGCATGTCTTCCGTGAGGCTTTTTCAGAAACTGCAGGAAGTATTCCTTCCATCTGCAATTTTCCAGTGGCCTTGTGAGCAGTTTTGGCAGTCATACCTTGTCATACCTTGTGAATGGTACTGTTTTCTTTATCTTCCTTCCTTTGGTTTGCAACCCGATCATTTTTATGCCATCTGCTGACACTTTCCAGAAGCTGGTGGGAGTGCCTTTAGTCTTGTTCTTTGCTGTTGCATCTGTGCTCTCAGCATCTCTAACCAGTCCATATTCCTTTCAGTATTTTGGAAATATTAATGTGCATATGGGAATAATGCATCCAGCGCTGGGCATTCTTCCACCATGACATTTTACACATACTCAGTAACATGAGTATAAATACTAACAGTAAGTTTCCACTTTCCTAGATTCATAGTGTAATTTTATGTCTTACATTTTGTCTTTTTATATGCTGCTTACTGTCTGTTAAGGAATTCAGTCCTGAAAAATGCTATGACAGAGCTGTAGGGATTAAAAGGAAGTATACAAAAACACACACTAGGTGTGAGGTTATGGATATTCAATATCCTTTTGGTGCCAGATGTTGATGGAGTGTTGAATTGCTCTGTCATGGAAGACACAGGAAGTGGTTTAGGAAGTACAGCTAAGACACCTGTACTTTAGCTGATTGCATTGCTGGTTAAGGTATATATATTGGAAACAAATGTCTAGTCTGCGCTGAGTGCCATCCCACAAAACTGGTCTCTCTTATTTATATACAGTTGATTAGGGAGTCCTCTTCTGAAAAATGAATACCAAAGTAGGGTTTACTTAAACGGAACCTGGGGCTGGTTTTTTTCGGTGAAACTCCTTTAAGCTCATATATGTAAATGCATTTATGTATGTAGTACAAAGGTTAATTGTGAAAATTGTGGTTATTGAAGAAGAGTCCTTATTTCGCTCTTGTCCACAGGTACCAGAGGAAATCTTCACTGGGATGGGAACTGGGTGACGTTCTTGGACACAATGCTGCAGATGATTGTCATAGGGTTGTCTGGCCGAAGTCTGCGTTTACCAACCCGAATCCGATCTGCTTACATTGATCCAGTTGTACATCAGGAACGAATCAAACAGTATGCAGGAGGCAAACAAGGTAATACATGCCATCTTTGTCACAAGATGGCACCTTTTATTTTTGTAATCTTGTTTCTTGGGCAAACTAAACTTCCACTCCCCTCTGTTTGGATTTATACAGAGAATGTCTACAACACAGGTTACCACTTTTGGTGAAATGCTTATGATTGTCTTGAAGTGTTTATATGGTCTAATGGATAGTGTGTGTTTTCAGATCAGAAGATTGAAGGTTGCAGTCCATCCATGGTCATCTGAGAGTACAGTAGTTTTGTTCTTGCTGTTGGTGCAGAGGATTAAGGCTATGAACTATTAAGGAGCTGCTTTCTGTAATAGAGTTTTCTTTGTATGCCTGCTGTCACCTTGAATAAGTCAGTTAACCAGGTAGTGCTTTGGGAAATTGGGAATTTTATGCTAGGCTCATTAATGGTCTCTTGGACTGCATGCCTAGTAACTACCTATGAAAGTATAGAGCAAGTCTCATGTCAGTAATGTATATAAAATGTCATTACCTGATGTTACAGGAATGTAATGCTTTGCAGTTTAGTACATTGTGCGTGGAGAGTGGAGTCAGTAATTTAGAACATGAGCAGTGTTTTTGTACTCCAGCTTCATGTTTTTATTCCAGGCATTACCACCTCAGAAACAGTTACCATCTCCCCTAATAACTTTTATTTTGTTGTCTATTCCTTGACCCCCCCCCCTTCTAGTAAATATGTAGGAGAAACAACAGTGCTTTTTATTTTTAGTTTATTGTATTATCTTGGCTCTTAAGGATGTATGATCAGATACTTACTGGATACGTTTCATTACCTTTTAACAAATGTAAATCTTTCTGTAAAATATAGCTTTCTCACCATCCTAGCCCAGTTACTGTGTGTTGGGGAATGTGCAACTTTCCTTTGAACTACTGCTACTGACAGAACATCCTGCATATCAGATACCTTCATATACTCTAAATCTACCCTCTCTAGTTATAGCTTCCCCTTCTAGCAGCCCCTAAAAGTATCCTCACTGTTGCACTCTGTATTCCAGTCCGTAAAAGAAATGCCCTGCTGTAAACTTATCTCCCAAAATTCTTCTAAGCTCCAGAACTGCAGTTTTAGGGAGACTGCAGATGCATTCTGAAGTAAACCTCTTCCCCTACCAGTATCTCCTCAGTCACTAATCTTCCATCACAGTATTTTTCTTGCCAGAATTAGAGCCCCTGTTACAAGCATTCTTTTTATCCAAATAATCCTAATTAAATGTTAAACTTATTCTTGTTGGTATTCAGATGCGTCTTAAGCAATTGACAGTTTTCACTATACATATCTTAATACAGTTCAGTTGTTTTGTGCGGGTAAGGCCATTTACATTCCATATTGAAATTGACCTAGCAGCCTTTCTGTTTTGAAGTTGATGTCTCAACTGTGTGTGTGTGTGTCTGTGTGTGTAGATATATAATTACAATTCCTACTTGCATGTTATGTATACCTTGCAACGCTTAGCTAATTTTTTACATGCCTGGGCTTTCATGTCTGAACTCACATTTTCCAAATAGTTCATTTCTCTGCATCTTATGAACAATAAGTATAAAACTCATAAGGTATGCCATTGACTAATTTTCAGTGACTCGCCACAAAAAAATCAAAAAATACAAAGGAATATGCCAGAACTTGATGCAGAATCAGGGATGGTTTATAAAATGATGGAGAGTTGAGAAGTATACTTGGTCCAAACCATGGCAGCTACAGATGTTCATCAGCTAACACTTAGAAACAGTCCACATAATATACTTTGCTTTGTTTATAACTTTACACATTAAATTTAGAAATGTATTTCATATTACTGTGTTGTACAATAGTATTTAACAGAAAATACATTTAGAAGTTGAAAAATTATTTTTTCTCTGCTCATTTTCTTGGTGAGCAACCATAACATAGAAAGATTTTAGTTAGAATGTCCCCACCAGTTTGAAGTAGCACAAACTATCTCAAGCTGATAACTTGGTCAACTGGATTTCAGATTTCATCCTGCTTTTTCATTAGCTACTTCACTTGTAAATTACCTTAAAGCTTGCTTAATTTTGTTAGGTGTCGCATGTCCATTGTAAGCTCCCCCCAGGTACTTTACATTGTATGTAGCTCTCTAAATACATAGGATTTCCTCTCTAATTGCAGCTGTTGCAGGCAAGAAACACTGTTGAAAAGTAAGTGCTGCTTTAATCATTAGAATATGGCTTCATACCGATGTACAGGATTTTCTATCCTTCAAAGTCTTATAATTGAAATGTGCATCTCTTAACAACTCCCTTGCTCTGTGCAGCTGTTCACCTTCTTTACCAGGTAGACATTTTTTACCAGTATGAGCCCCACCTTTTTTTTTTTTTTTTTTTTTTTTTTTTTTTTTTACAGTTAAAAAAAAAGAAAAAGAAAAAAGAAAAAAAAAACCTTCACCTGGTCTGTGACATCAATAGGACATGTTGACGAGACAAATTTGTCCCAGAGACTCCATCTGTGGTATAGACTCCCTCTTTACTCTTTAAGAGCAACCTGGATAACTGAATGGGAAACAGAAAATACACCCCTGGGATTCCACCAGTGTCCTTGCTGGACAGGGGCATTGTATGTTGACTTGTCTAAAGATGGGCTAAACCCTTGGCTAGGCTTAAGGGCCTCAGTCGAACTTTTGAAAGTTTGATTATCTAATATAGACCCTTTCTGTACACCTGTGAGGATGAGAAGCTATTTTCTGCAACCTGTTAAGATGATTAGTTCCAGGTCCATGACTAGAAAATGTGTAGCTGTGGGACTGTATACTAGTTTATTTTAAAGGCATTATTGTACTGTTTGTGCTGTTGTCTGCTGTGTAGAGTACATGGACTACTAATTTCATTTTGTAACAGTCATAGCTAAAAGTGAGCCTTTGAGTTCACGTCTGCCTACCTTAAATGCATATTTGATTTTTTTCCCCTCCTTCATTAATATGGTCACTCAGTAGGCATGAGCCATTGTATACACCATTGTCAAGTCTGTCAGGCTGAGAGCTAAGGGAAAAAGACCTGTCTTAATGGTTCTGTATGAGTGGCTCTCCAACTGTCACTTTTTTTGTTACGACTATCATGGTAAAGGGATGGTGCATTAGGAAGGCCGGACACTGCCATGATATCCGCCATTACAGCAGCCACTGTTAGGATCTAAGTTTACAGCATCACTGAGGCATTAACCTGGACCTCCATTTATAGCTTCTCTAATCACTGAAAATGGCATATGATGTAGAAGCATGGTGGGTTTGCTACTACAGTTCAACCACTGATGATGCAGGCTGTTCTGTTTATAGCAAAGTATCATGCTGATATCCCATTCCTGGGGAGGAGATGGACCGCATTCTGGGATTGTTTAGCTAAAGTAGAGATGTAGTCAAAGTGTCTGCCTGGGGCTAATTTTCATGTTTGGCAATGCCTCGATGAGCTTGTTCCAGTGTTCATTTATGAGCAGCAGCCATGTTGAACTGTACTTGAGTTTTCTTGTATCATAGAGGCAGGCAGACAAGATCCATTATCTTCAGCTGAGTTGAGGGGTGAAGGATTCGGAACATTTGCTTATGCTTAGCATTTAATCTGCATTTTATTATGTTCTGCCTGCGGCTATATTATTCCCCATGCCCCCAATGTGCCCTGTCACAAAGATGAGTCTGAGTTGCTGCCTAGCATAAAATGTCCGGGAATGCATCCAGTAGAAGCTGGGGTGATCTTACATGCTATAGGGCTCTTGGTTTCCAAATTAATTTTAAATGCAGAAACAGGGAGTGAAAGCAGACTTCTCTAGTATCCAGGATGACTTTTTCACAGGGAGCTTTAGCATTGCGGGTTGGAATTGGTGAAATGTAAAGAATGTGGGTACTTTGAGAGATGGTTGATCTGGCAAACAAGGCAGACTGAATTAAATTATGAAAAAGAAGGCAGAGTTTAATTCTGTACTGGTTTCATTTCCTCTCTAATTTTGGAGTGCATTTATGAAGTGTGGTATATGTGAATAGGGTTCTGTTTGCATACCTGTATCAATTTACTGTATTCAAGTTGCATTTTAGAACATATGGACAGTGCTGAAGGAGAGGCTTTTTTGAATAGTAGTCTGACTCTTGTTTTCATTGCATGGTTTGTGCAGCTGCCTTGGGCATAGATCTGGCTGACTGTGAATGCCAGTAGTGCTGTTGCAAATGTCCGTGCACCGAATGTGTACTTTGTTCTTATTGATGTGTATGGTAGCTAGATTAGTACTCTTATCACTATGTATTCTGCACAGTTTTCATTCACAATTTCTAAATTTGGGAAGTGGCAGTTAGATGGCTAATTTTGAAGACCTGCTGAGTCGCATGCAAGTACTCACCTCATCTGTATGTGTCTGTGTTGGCAATACAGGTGTATTGCTTAGCTTTTGGGAGTATTTTACATGGAGCACCCACATGTGAAGACAGCAACATTGGAAGTGATGCTATGTAGCCTTTCATAATGAAAGTATGAGCACAGATTTCGGGTCCAGTAAGCGTTGTGGGCAGATGTGTCGCTAGCTACAAAATGTAAATGTAGGGAAGTACTGCACATCTCTGAGGTGGATGTAAATGTATTGAAAATAAGCAGTTTGTTATTGGCACTACTATGCTGATATGCTTAATGTTTTTTTCTTTCCAGCAATGGATGTGATTGTGAATCGCAGCCTCGATAACATCATTGCCGGGGGTGCCCAGATCTGTGGTCTGCATGCAACAGTTGCCCCTCGAAGGCAGCAGCAACAGACACCCCCCATTTTGGAAGAATTCCAGTTTGTACCATACTTCGAAACTGCTTGTTTAATGTCCAGTTCAACTCTTCATAATGCTTTGACCAGCTTAAAAGGTGACTGTCTTATACATTCTTCCATTTAATTGTGAAGCATGCTGTATAACTGGGGGCAGTGCACAAGATCAGTTTCCTGAAAAACTTGCGTATGTGGTAATTTGGACAAATGTGGATGTGCAGTAGGTGCTTGGCAGCTGCCTTGAAAAAGTGTAGCAAACTATAATGGGAAGGTTTACATACAGCAGAATTGCATTGTCCTGTGAATCCTTGCCAGAAATTTGACCTATTCTGTTTAAGTGAGTTGTCTCCAGACTTTATTCAGCTGGTTTTAAGGGGATGCTTACAGTACATTTGTTTGACAGGGGCACTGGTTCACCTGATAAGTTATAATAAGTAGGTACTGGTCTGCCCACTTATTCTCCCTTTTTGGTCCCATTGTGTTTAAGACCCATAATTTTTTATAGTATTGGATTACTTCCATTCTCCCATGTTAGCCTTGTAAGGAGACTTAGGTCTGTCCATTCCTTATGGCATCTGATATTTACGAGGAAGCATACTGGCCCACAGAAGTATTGCTACTATTAAACTGCCTGACACTTTCCTTTTCTCCATTTCTTCTGGAAAAATATAGATGTTCACTTTGTGCTGTAGGCATTGTGTAGAGACTGCTTACTTTTATGGAGAAATAAGATTTTGTAAGAAGCTCAGTAGTTGCTACACTTTATTTTGGTTCCTAAGTTCATATGTAAATATGAGGCTAACTGCCCTTGTGGACTATTTTAAGGCTAAACAATTTCCCCTCGAAGGTGACAGCCAAACCCTGTACCTTGCATATGTGAGGTAAACACCTTAACCATTATATCAACCCCCAACTTTGATACCATAAGATTAGGCTGCAAGTTTTATTCCCACACCAGCAACTTAGATTCATGTTGCAGTACCTAACAATATAGTGCAGCTTAAGTGGGGTATTACAGCCTAAGGTGCCATCCCTCAGATAACACATGAAGCCAGGGTCGCATCTTACTGAGTTGGTGGCAGCTTGAGTAGATATAAACTATTCAGTTATAGTTACAGATGTCTATTATAAGCAACTCAATCCTCAAAAGTATGTATTAAAAATAGACAAAAATTTTAAACTTCAGAAGCACATTATACAAAGCAGTTAATTTCATGATCATTTAGTTTAGTAAATGTGCATAAAAAGGTGTCTAAGCACTTGGGTCAAAGCTCAGTTTAAACTGCATCATTATGTTTTCATTTTTTGTTTCCTCATTTACCCAGCCAAAGAATCTGCTCAGTAAAAGACACCATTTCATATTTGTCATAGGCAAGGATTCTTAGGCAAGTACCATATAGCTGCCTTGCAGGCCATTTTAAGCCTAACCAATTTCTCTTTAAAGGTGAGAATCAAACCCTGTACCTTATGTTTGTGAGGTAAACACCTTAAGCATTATGCCAAACTCCCAACCCTTCATGCTCAATATTGCAACATTTTCAATATTTTGTATATACCTAGTCTTTCTAATTTTTGTAAACATTTTCTCATCCTCTGTAGAAAATGTGTTGCAAGCTTTGTTTATTGTGTCCTTTTGCTTTAGATCTTCATAAAAGGCACTGTTACAGTACTGTTTGCTACATAGTGATCATCCTCAGGAGAAACTGGTACATATGACTGTCTTATCTTCATGAGCTCTGCTTCTGCAAGGGCACAGACACATCCTCTTTGTGAGGATTCATGCTCGATTCCCAAATAAAAGCTGGTACAAGATGTGCAGTCTTCCATTCCTATTTGTGCCACATGCATATGCACTTCTCAGTATGCAAGTCTGTAGTCAGTTGTTTATTCTTGACCTGGGGCACCAGAGCTCCTGTCAGGTGTCGTCAAAGGGTAATTGCCTCACTGGGGAAGACGTACAAAGAACCATTGATGCTGTAGACATCAAATCCTGTGTAAAGATTGTTGTGCCACCCTCCCATATATTTTTATTTTTTTTAAATCAGAGACTTAACTGGAAGTTGATTGCCAGATTTGCATGAATTTTACTTTAAAAGTGTGGCTTGTCCTGCTGTTATTGGTTTCTTAGAGCATGGTAGACTTGGAACAAATTACTGTGCATCCATTGAAATAGACTCCCTGTTGTGTGAAAACTCCAATCCCCACCTAAGGAAACTTGTAATACAGATCATCACCATAAGGAGCTCGAAGGAGACAGGACCTTCAAGACACAAAGGAGATCATCCTAGCCTGTTACATAGCTCCAAGGACATCACAATTGATTAGTCTATTTTCAGTCTCTAGTAGTGACATCTGATTGCCATTTTTTTTCAACTATTGGAGGCAGACATGCACCTTACTTCTGAGACTCTTAGTAACTAACAAAAAGGTGCACGTCATTCAACTTTCATTAAAATGGCAGAAGCTTGACCTTGTAACTGGGGAGATGAAGACTGTGTAGCACAGGAAACTCAGCATTAGGAATTTAAAAACTGGTGTTTTTTTTTTTTTTTTTCCAAAAGTTTAGAAGGTGCTCTCCCCAAACACACTCTGGCTTGGAAGGTTCCCCCCTCCCAGGAGTTACCATTTGCAGTTCATCTTGAACTTTCATATGCTCATAGGATGCTGTTCTTGCAGTGGTAAACAGTTTAATTCAGACCTTCAGCACCCATTCTCCCCACTTGAAGTGGAAAAGGGATACCCCTCACATCAGACTATAGCTCATTCCTCAGTGAAGATCAGGACTTTGCCTACATAGTGCAAATGGCATCTCTCACCCCCCCCCCCCAACTGGGCTATCTGGATAGCAGTTTCCTGCTGGTTTAAGCATAATGGCAGATACAAGAGGGACTTGAAGATTGCCCAAACCCTTTTGTCTTGCGTGCTTTATTAATGTATGTAAACTATTCCCAGTTTCTTGTTTGTACTAAGCTACATTTATGTAGTGTAAATCATTAAAAGAAACGTGTATTGTATTTCAAGCCTGTATACAATATGTATGAACTTGTTTTGATGTATATATTTAATTGTATGCTTTCAATTCCCTTATGTTTAAATGTGGAACTTTATTCACCAGGCCTCTGTTGAAGTGGTTGGCTGCCCTCATTTTTTTTCTGTAAGATTCCATTATAAGTGTATGCGTGCGTGTACTCATTTATCCAGCCTGAGAATCTGTCCAGCAAAATATCTAAAATATTCCCTGCACATGCCAGTGCTTTATCTCCATTTGTTATAGTGATATGATGTTTTATAGGAATAATGGAGACTGGATGTCCTCCAGTTCCAGACAACGCCATCGTAATGTGGTACACGGTGCATAACTGTCCATGCACGTTTGTGAGCTAGCAGCCACTTCATCGTGAAACTCTAGGTCCTATACCTACTGTCTTAACGTAATATTACCACAGAAAACATGAGCAAGGTATTTGAGGACTGGAAACTTTAAGTATGTTGGAACCAGAGTTTGAACTTTTCCTTTGCTTTTGAATCTGGTAGCACAAACTAAGCTGTCTTAGACAGTTCTCTGAGCATCATTCTCTGAAAATTTAATGAAAATGTCAAACCATTTTGGAAATCCTTCATATAGGACTAAAAATAGGCAAAAAACATTCAGTAGATTGGGAGCAGCATTATGTAAAGTAGATGTTAATTGCTGCCAGTTTGTACACTTAATATAGTGGGTACTGTTGCCTTGTTGGAAAGTATTTGTCACGAAAGTGTAGCAAAGTATACAAAACATTATGTTGTGATCCTTAGAATTCTCCTGTTTACTTTGACTCTGCAGGTTTAGTGAAAAAGCTGCAGGTCAAGCTAAAGAAACATGGAATGGCACTTGAAATTACTGGTATTCAGGATGCAGACATGCCAGAATCCATCGATTTGCAGGAGAAGGGTCTGTTGTGGCTCCTCAGTGAGCTCTGCAGGGTGGAGCTGAATGGGAACTTGCATTCTGAGCTAAAGCAGATAGTGGACCAGGAGAAGTCTTGTTTCCAAGAGGATGAACTTGTGAATGGATTGCTGGAGGCTGCAGAGTTTAAAACATGTCTAGATACAGCTTTGGAAAACCTTACAAGTCGTAAGATGAAGATAGTAGAGGTGAGTCTGTTCAGTTTTAATTCCTGGTATTGCAAGCATAATGAGAGGTGAAGAGCCCAGATTAGCTGTCCACTCAGTATTCGTTATGCGAGCAGGTTTTTGTAGTGCGAATGTCTAACTGGCCTGTTAGAAGTGAATGTTTGGTATAAGTGTAGACACAGCAGCAGAAGTACATCAAGGAAGGGCAGGCTTTTTATTTTTGGTTAATTAAAACTGCTGTTAACATCAAATTAAAGATGTAAGGAGTCTATAGTAAAGATGGATAATTGGGTACTGGTGTATTCTGTCTTGAGTATCAGAATCCATTCACTAGAGGTTGCTCTTTGCATGAATATTAAGAAACATATAGCATGACCACATCGAGTAGTTTTACATCAGTTAAATTGGACCAGGTTTAGATTCATTTTAGCATGTGTGAGTATTCACCTAGCAGTGTTCATAAGCAGTAAATTTATGTACAGCAAACTACACATTTTAGTTTAGAAGACAGTGAATAGACAACTTGCATGTATTCTTAGATATGTAAGAAGCCCAGAGGGCTTGCTCTGACCCCCTTAAGTACAGCAATTTGTAAAAATTTCAACTATTCTGTTTCCTTATACAGAATATTAAGTATACACACACACTGAATTCATGACGATAGCATCATGCCACATAATCAAAATGCATACTGATGATAGTTCTACATTTAGTAGAGTCCTGTGTAAGTGAAAACTGATTTTTTTTTTTTTGAAAGTGCGCAAGCTCAGCTGAGAATTATACACCCTAAAAGTTTATACTTTAAATTAGTAGGGGGTGGGGATCTTTATACAGTACAAATATGTAATTTCATCCAGTTTTATTCATCTTTAATGTGCTTTTCTGTTATGCAAGTCTAGTTAAATGTAACATGATGTTAAGTTGTCTATCTCACCTTCATTCTTGCTGTTTGGGGGTCGGAGCCGATCCTCAGCTCCGACTCTGCCGTCTTCAGTAGCTCGAGAGCTGTTTACTGGCTCGAGGCTACCCCTTATCCCATAATGCCTAGTGATAGCAGTGATAGCTACCCAGATCTCGTTTGCCGCTTCAGCTGCGTGGTTGTTTTTCTGGCTCAGGCTTGTATAGAGTTTTTTGTGTAATTTTTTTCACTAGAATGTAACTTTTCTAGTTGTTTTATTATTCAGATAGTTTTGTCTCTGTGATAGATAATTGTTTAGCTTATAGTATCCCTTCTTTTTTTTTTTTGTAGAACTCTAACTTAGAGAGTTCTCCCCCACCCCTCCCCCTACCTCTTCTTGTCAGATTAGCCGTTTAAGTTAGAGGCTTTCCTTCTATCTTGTTCTTATAGGCTAGCCGTTTAAGTTAGAGGCTTTCAAATCATCTTTTTAAAAAAAAAAAAAAAAAACTTTAGCTATAGTCTTTCTAGTAGGTGTAATTTGCTTATTGTTATTACTGTTGTAATTGGTTTTTCCTTCTGTTAAGGATGTCAAAGGAATCTAAGGTTTCTGGGTTCAAGAAGTGTGACTCATGCTGTCAGAAAATGTCTCTGACAGATGGGCACACTTCTTGCGTCTATTGTCTAGGCGCTGTGCATCTGCAGGACTCTTGTTCTATTTGCCATGCCTTTAGTCCAAGAGTCCTGCAGGAGCATAAGAATAAGCTTATTCTTAGGGGTCTTTTAAAACCCCAGGATTCACCGGGCAAGAGCTCACAGCCTGTGAAATCCCCTAAATCCAATAAGCCGTCTGCTCCAAGTTCGGAGCAGTCTTTGGTTCAGGATTTACCTTCCATGCCGGTTCCAGACAATCTCCCCGTCTGCTCCATCAGAGGCTTCACAGCCGTCGTGGACCCACAAGAGGCTGAGGCCCCCTTCACCAGAGTCGGTGCATTCGGCTCCTCGGTCTCCTTTACTACAGAGCGAGCGTAGTCACCTATCCTCTCACTCCTCTCGATCCGCTAGACTGTCGGATCATGATGTGGAGAAAGTCGCAGGCACTAGCCAAATTGTTGTCCAGCCCTCCTCAACAGGTATCGGCTCCGTCCACTTCCCTCTATGTTCCTCCTCCGACTTCAATGAGTTCAGAGCTGGAGTTCGTTGGGGTTTGAGTAGTGGAACAGTCTGCTTCGATAACTCTACCTCCTTCGGTTCCGACATTTGCTCCGATTCCTTCGGTGGTACCGTCCATCGAGGGATCTTGTGCGCCCGGAACTCCCTCTTTGGCTCTGAGGAGGCGAGTGGCATCGGACCCTTGTCTGACCCCGTTCTCCCTCTCGGAGCTTCGGTGCAGGTGAGCTCTGCTCCTACATCAACCTCGGAGCCATCTCCCTCGGTGCGGAGAAAGATTCCTATTTCTTCGGAACCGGAGCTTTCTCTGCATCATGGCAGGGATGCCTTCGATGTCATGCGGAGTGTGCTGTCCCCCGAGTCAGCTCCACTATCAGCCCCACCGGCTCCGTCCCCTGTAGTGCCTGTGCCAACCTCTGCTCCTCCTCCAGACCCTACGCATAGGGAACCGATGCTCCAGGACACCCGATTGGGTGTTTCCTCCTCTTCTGAGGCCTCTCCTGATCACTCAGAAGAGCCCCCTCGGAAGAAAAAGTGTAAGAGGAAGCACATTGATTCCCCCGAGTCTGTCACTTCTGATACAGACTTAGATGATTTGGAAGGGTCCCTGAGATCCCCTGTGAAGAAGTTTCCTTCTTGGACATCCTAGAAATGCTTAAGCAGAGGGGGAACTGGAATCCCCTAGCCCCCTACTGAGGATGTCTGTATTTCTGGATGCCTTCGGTTCCCGACCTTTCACCACCGGGGTGTCTCCGCCTTTTGATCCACTTATGACAGTGGTGGCTCGAAAGTCTTGGTCAGCTCCGGATACAGTGGAACCAACTCCGTGGAGACCTAGTAAATTCATTACAGTACCCCAGGATAAGCAGTTCCTTTCGAAAGGTGTCCCTGTTGATGCTATGGTGGTAGCAGCAGCCACCAAAAAAGAGTTAGCGGAGACCTGTTCATCTGTCCATCCCCCTAACGAGGAGTCTAGGATGATGGACAGATACGGGAAGTGAATGTTCGCTTCAGCGACCTTCTCTATGAGGTCACTGAACTAACTGTCATTTTACCCGACTTCAAAGGGACCTCCTTAAAGAGCTCGGACATACCCTCCAAGATCCAACAGCTGAGGGAGCACAAGCCAAAGTATCTTCCCAGCTAGCGACGCTTAATTCTGTTAACTCCTCCATGAGGCTCATTTCCTATGCAGCCGATGGGGCGAGTAGAGCCGCAGGTACCGGGGTGGCCCTTAGGAGGCATGTGTAGATGTGGCTGTGTAACTTTGCGGAACCCTTTCGAGCGTCCTTCACCAACACTCCCTTTGATGGTTCCTTTCTTTTTGGACCACAGGTAAAAGACACTTTGACTAGGTGTGAGCAAGAAGGCAAGACTCTCTCTGCCGTGGGAGTCCATTTTTCCACTCCTTCTAGACCTTACCCCAAGGGTCAGAAGAGTGGGAAGATGTGGTTCCGTAAAGCTCGGGGAGCCTTGCCTGACGCACGTAATGATTTTTCCTCCAGAGGCAGAGGGGGAAACAATAATAGACGCCACCCTCGTGGCAGAGGTGGTCCGCAGAACCAGGGCAACAGAATCCTTCTCTGATAAGCCCTTCCAGCATCCCTGACGGGTTGCCCGGCTGCTCAACTCTGGAGGCAGTCGGGGGAAGACTTTCGCTGTACCCAAAAGCCTGGCAAAGTTTAACACAAGACAGATGGGTACGGTCTGTTGTATCTGGAGGTTACAAAATTCCCTTCCATCAACCCCCTTTACAGTCCAGGAAAGACCCTTCCAGATGTTCCACCCAATCTGAAGGAGCAAGCAGTAGTAAAAGTTTCAAAACTGCTAGAAAAAAGAGCTATCCAGGAAGTCCCGGCAGACCAGCATGGATCTGGAACTTACTCAAGGTTCTTTTTAGTACCAAAAAAGACAGGGGACTGGAGACCAATTCTGCAATCAGCAGACTAAACAGGTCTGTGCAAAGAAAGTTTTGGATGGTCACGCTGCAGTCCATTCTACCCTTTCTGGGTCAGGACAATTGGATGTGCTCGATAGATCTTCAGGACTTGTACTACCATATCAAGATGGACAGGCGCTCCAGGAGATATCTTTGCTTCTGGCTGGGTGCCAGTCATTCAGTTTAGACCTCTCCCCTTTGGTCTCACCACAGCCCCCAGGGTGTTCACCAAATGTATGGCAGTGTTCACGGCTCACCTGAGGCATCAAGGATTCCAGGTGTTTCCGTATCTAGACGACTGGCTCCTTACTGCTACCACCAGGCATTAACTCATACAAGCACGGGACTACACAGTCTGCTCCCAGCTCGGCATTACAATAAATTTCGAAAAAAGTCTGCCTTGTTGCCCTGTCAATCTGTCACTTACATAGGCGCAGACTTGGACACGAGATATGTTTGCAAGGCTACCTCTAGAAAGGGTGTCCGCAATCCGTCAGCAGGTACAGGTTCTGATGCAGAGCAAAAAATCCAAATCAGGAACGTCCTTCAAACTCTGGGTTCCATGGCAGAAGCCATTCTCCTAATCCCACTGGTGCCCTTTCATATGAGAATTCTTCAGTGGCTTCTGTTTATGCAGTGGTCTTTCCAAGAGGTACACATGACTTACACGATCATGATCATGGATGCATGCAAAAGGCATCTTTCTTGGTGGATGGTCTCCCCACCAGTTGCTTAGGGCATACCTTTCATACAACCCCCTCTGGTAGCCACAGTGATGACAGACGCCTCCCTGATAGGATGGAGGGGGGCATTATCTGGGCAGGACAGTCCAAGGCATGTGGCAACTTCACGAGTACCATCTGCACATAAATGTCCTGGAAATGAGAGCTGTGCTCCTGGTGTTGCAAGCCCATCAAGACTTTCTTCCTTCTGGGACCATTGATATTCAAACGGACAACATGCCAGTGGTGTGGTACATCAACAAGCAGGGCGGAACCAGGTCCTACCCCCTGTGTCGAGAAGCACTCAGACTTTGGCAGTGTGCGATTTCCTCCCTATGTTTTCTGATTGCGATGCACATCCCCGGGAGATCCAACGTCATAGCAGACAGGCTCAGCAGAGCCATTCTCATGCCTCACGAGTGGTCTCTGAATCAGGAAGTTGCGAATCTTGTTTTTTGCAAATGGGGACAGCCTTGCTGTGATCTCTTTGCCACCCCCTTCAACACCAAATGCAGCAACTACTTCTCCCTTCTTCCGCTTCTGGGTCATACCCAGAGACGCTCTAGTCCACGATTGGCCCCAGGGACTTCTTTATGCCTTTCCTCCTTTCCTTCTGATACCCAAACATCTACAGAAAGCAATATTGTTGGGTTGCAAAATGATCCTCATTGCTCCCTACTGGCCTCGACAGATATGGTTCCCGTTCCTGCACCATTACCTTCTCTATCAACCCTGGACTCTGGACCCAATTCCAGACCTCCTGGTTTATCAATCAGGCGGGTTGCATCAATCCCTCAAAACTCTCCAGCTCACAGCTTGGTTGCTCCACTTCCAACCTTAGCCAGGCTTCCCAGCATTTCCCCAGCAGTCCGTGACATTATCTTCTCCTCTCACAAGTCTACAACAAGGAAAACTTATGCTAGCAAATGGAAACATTTTTCTTGTTGGGCAAAGGCTAGGGATGTGGATCCCTTTTCAGCCCCAATTCACGAAATCCTGGAATTCCTAGCTCAACTGTTTCACTCCGGGTCCGCTTCTTCTACGATCAGGGTACAAATGGTGGCCATTTCTAACTTTCATGTTTTTTCGAACTCTAACATTATGTCTCTCAAGCTCTGTAAAGCCTTTTTGAGAGGGACAACTCTTCTTATGCTTCCAGTGCGGGAACCCCCTCCTCCTTGGGACCTTAATTTAGTCCTAATCTCCTTAATTCTGCCCCCTTTTGAACCAGCAGCTTCCTGCTTTATCAAGTTTTTATCTTGGAAGACACTCTTTCTGGTGGCTATTACTTCAGCCAGACGCGTCTCCGAACTTCAGGCGCTATGTGTATGTCCTCCATACTTGTTTTTTCATATGGACAGAGTTGTTCTGAGGACTAATCCTTCATTTCTCCCTAAAGTCTGCTCAGAAAATAATTTAAACCAATCTATAGATCTTCCTGTGTTTTTCCCTAATCATACCAACAAGGCAGAGTACAAACTACACCAATTGGGCGTTCACAGGCAATTGCGTTTTTACCTGCACAGAACTAAAGAAGTAAGGAAGTCGGACCAACTATTCCTTTCTTATGCTTTGGGCAAACAAGGTCTCCCAGTCCAAGGTAACATTGTCCAGATGGTTGTCGCACACTATTTCTTTCATTTATCAGTTAAGAAACAAACAGTTACCTATTAAACCGAAGGGTCATTCTACTAGGGCCTTGGCCACCTCGGTAGCCTTCCAGTCTAGGTTGCCCATGGATTCCATCTGTGCAGCTGTCACGTGGGCAAACCCTCATACTTTTATTTCTCATTACAAGTTAGATATGGTCTCCAGGAGCAGAGCTGACTTTGGTTCCACAAAGAGTCTGTTCCACTGAGCCACCCAGGATTTTAGGTGCTAGGGACGCTGTCCCAACCAGCAAGAACGAAGGCGAGATAGGCAACTTAACATAAAGAAGTTCTGTACCTACCATAATGTTCCATGTTAGTTGTCTTCACCTCGCCTTCCTTCTTGCGTCCCACCCTCCATCCCCCTGTCCTAGTAGATCGAGAGGAGTTTTTTTTTCTGTTTCACTGGCTGTGTTCTCTTGTCTCCTCTATTGACTTAGAGAATTTGACGGGTATAGTCAACTGTTTCTTGACTGGTTATTATGTTGTCATGTCTGGAGTTAGCTATTTCAAACGAGATCTGGCTAGCTATCGCTAGGCATTATGGGATAAGGGGTAGCCTCGAGCCAGTAAACGGCTCTCGAGCTATTGAAGATGGCCCAGTCGGAGCAGAGGATCGGCTCCGATCCCAACCAGCAAGAAGGAAGGTGAGATGAAGACAACTAACATGGAACATTATGGTAGGTACATAACTTTTTTTATGGCAACACACACGTACACCATTCATTCCAACAAATGACAATTTGTCTTCTGTGGATGAGGGACAGGGTAATGTTATCGCACCCTTGATTACTGCTTTAATGTTTGTCCGCACTGCTTCTGAAGACTGAGTATATCCTGCTACTTAGTGTGCACACTCCAGTCTCAAATAGGTACAAGTAAATCTCCAGTTCATTAATATTTCTTACTGCACAGGCACAGAGACTGCCTGTAGGCATCATTGGTGAATTTACATCTCCCTCAGTTTCTGTAGACACTTCATGCCTTCATAGTTGTACTCACAACACCTTAAACCAGGCTTCTGCTTGACATTCTTGTACATTGTTTAAGAATGTGCAGAAACCTTTGCATTTTCGAGGCACCAATTAAATGTCTTTTGCATGTACTATGTCAGAAGACACCCAGTTAGTGACACTCCATTCACATCACTCACTGCAGTCATAACACCTCAGGGTAACATTACTGCACGTATATCCACATCATATTCCCAACCACACAGTGGGTCTGGTGAGCAAGTACCACACCTACAAGGCAATCTGCTCTCATCACATTTGTAAATGCTGCAAACATATCTCTTAACCTTGTGCCACCTTAATAACCAGGGGTAAATCCAGAAATCAGGAACACTTTTACAAACATTAGTACTATTAATTTGGGAAGCTGTTATAATAAGAAACTGCAAATTAGCACACATTTTTCTTAAGTAAAAATAATCTGCAATTGTAATTACTACACAAGTGTGTTCCACCAGCTATTCTCCCAAACTCACCAGTTTGAGGGAGTAGGAGGGACAGCATAAGTTAAGCCAAACCCAAGGAATGTACCCGATTCAGGGACAATTGAAAGGTATGTTTAGATTTTATTTTTTGGTTTAACTGAAGGTTCTTTAGTTTGGTAACAGGATTGCTGCCATCTGCTGTGAAATTCGCACAGGTAAGAGGAAGCATTGATGTCTAAAAACAACACAGTTCCTTAGTGTTTCAGTGGTGTGAGATTGTGCAGTTATGCTGATACCCAGGTATTCACTGATTTTCCTTTTTTTTTTTTTTTTTTTTTTTTTTTTGTCAGGTTGTGATGCAGGTTTTCTGAAAAAGTAAATAAGTCCACTCTTACCATTTTCAAAAAGTTATTTTTAGGGTCTTTTGTGAGAAAGACTGGTATGAACACTGTTAAATACCTTTTTTGTTTCAGTAGAAAAACAGCTTCATTTAAAGTAGCAAATACACCATCTGATGTAGTTGTACCACAAAATCGTAACTCTATATGACAGCATTCTATTGTCTGATACTTATTCTGTATCCTGTAATGTATGTTTGCAGTGGAGTGAGAGTGTACAAGTGTACTGTAATACCTTAACTGATGTTCTTTTAGCTGTAGTACATCGGACATCATACTGGATAATCTGTCTCTGGTTAGCTACTGCAATTGTACATGCAGCCAGAATGTATAATTGCTGTAATTGTACATGCGACCGGAATGCATCTGGTAAAGGTGAGAAGTGCATCGGAGGGTGTGAAGTTGTAGATTTGAACTAAAGGGCATAGCACTTGGAGACAGAGCACAAAAAATGCCTAACTACTCCCCTGCTTGCAGAAGCAGCACTAGTTAGTCTGCATTGCTGTTTATTTTTACATTTGACATTAAAGTTTATACAGAAATGTAGTGCAGTGTTGAAAACCTTGTATTTTTGGTTATAAAAATAACTTAAGAAATTGAATGCTTGTTTCTGATTTAATTAATGTAAAAAACAGTGTAGGCAACTTAAAGCAACTTTTGTTTATAAACATTTCGTGATCATATTTATATATGCTTTGGAAGCTGATCTAATGGAGGTCTAGCTGGTGCTAAATCATTTACTATTAGTTGCTTGTTTAGAGATGACTGGACAATGGCAGCTATATTGTAGCCAGTAGGTGTAATTTGTTTTTGAGGTTGGTAATATTTTGTATGAACATCAGATATTAGCAGAATCTCTTAAGGAGTATTCACACTTTTTAGAGTATTGGTGGGCTGCTAAAACCAGCAAAACCACAGAGCAGAGTGTGAGAATTCCTTTTCTTAACCACCGTCTGGTAAGTTTTTCTTAACCACTGTTGGGTAAAAGTCCTTTAATATACTAAAGGAATTTTCTCTCACTCTCTCTCCTGTGGTTTTGCTGGCTTTAGTTTTTCTTAACCACTGTCTGGTACTCTTGGTTATTAGTGGGCTGCTGTGTAATTATACCCACCTTACACCTCCAAGCACTACCATCACACCTAATGTTGCTTATGTATGTATTAATTACTGGGGTAGTTGGCCTTGTCAGAGGACCCTTTTCCAGCCACAGCATACACCAGAGGCAATAGGGTACCTGTGCTGCAGATGAGTGTAACAAAGTAATCGAACCATGGTTGGTAGAAGTATTCAATTCACAATGAATACAGTTGAGCAAAATGTGCAAGACGGACAGATTCACTAGAGTAAATATTAATAAAATAGCTTTATTCAGTAGTATTGGATTATTCAGAGATTAACATTGCTAAATAGATGTTCATCGTGTTTCACTGTTGCAGTCAATACAATTGGATTATCCTGCTGGCAGGCTGCCCTCAATCGGCCTGAATTCCAAAGTCTAGGTCCGGCATCGGTTGCTGTCGCCTCTTCCCCAAAGTCAGTGTGCCAGGGGTATAAAAGATGCAGCCGACGCCATTTTCTTCAGTCTTTCTTGCCGCGTGGTGCAAGCAGTTCGCAAGTGCCGGTCGGCCGACTCCTGAGATTTTCAAAATCGAATTTCAGATCCGAAGTCTTCATTGGAGAAACTTTTTTCTTGCTCCAGACCGATGTCAGAAAAAGTTAATAATTGTATTTCTTGTGGGGAAGCAAATGCCTCTAGGATTTTCGTTCGTACTGTATTCCTTGCCTAGGCCCTGACCACGACGTTGCTAGCTGTCAGTTTTGTGCTAGATTTAACCAAAGCACTATTAAGCGTCGGTACGATTTTGCATTTCATTACTTTGGCCGAAGATTCATTTATGTAATGCCGTCGGAACAGTCGACCGGAGTTTACAAAAAACGCAAAGAAAAGGACAGGCATCAGAGGTCCAAAACAGACTAGGCTTCCGCTAGGCCTGTTGCCGGTTCACTGGTTCTCAGTGAGGTGCTTTCGCAGCCCCTGACGCTCGCTACCTCAGAGCCACAGGCCGCTTCAGACTCCCACGTGGAGCCAACTAGGCCGCTGGAAACTCAAGGTATTGGACACTCAGAAACTATTCCCTCAGATGGGTCCGGAGCCGCTGAGCAGGCATCTGCTTCTGAGGGTGTATTCAGTCCTACACAGTTATATGTAAAGCAAACTTCAGCTTCAAAAGCAAAGACTAAAGCAGCTCTAAAGACAAAGAAACAAGTACAGCATTCTCCTGGACAGACTTCCGTGCCTAAATAACAGATGCTTAAAATGGCCGAAGACTTAATTACTTTGATCAAGGGGATGGTTCCCATCCCCCTCCTGATAAGAGGCCTAGGCAAGAGATAGAGTATGAATCTTCAGATCAGGTTTCCATTTCCTCTGATTCCTCTTCTGAACATGAATATTCCCTTCCTCCCTATGAGGAATCTGATGCTGAAGAATCTATCCCTTCAGCCTCTCCTCCTGAGTATTATTCTTTTGGGGAGACCCTGCATACTATGAGGGAGCATTTCCATTGGGAGAGCCAAGATTACTCTGAATCCAAGAAAAGGCTCGGAGACTTCCTTTTATTACCCCAGCACAGGCCCCTTGCTATTCCTCCTGTTTTAGACATTGTAGATGTTTTTACAGAGTCCAGTCTATCTCCTGACTCTCTACCACCAGCTCCTGTAAAGCCAGACAGATACTACAGGGTTCTGGATTCTCATAATTTCTTTACAAAAACCCTGCCGCTGACCCAGAAACTATTTCTCAGGGTCCTAAGGGGGTCAAGGCTTCCACTACAAAAACCCTATTCCCTCTGATAGGGATTCATGGGCCTTGGACAGATGGGGAAAAATATTTATACTTCTGCTACCTTGGCTGTAAGAGCTTTAAAGTGTCAGTTTCATATGCTTAAATATCAGCAATATCTTATGTCACTGCTTAAACAGAAAATGTTGACAAATTCAGAATGTGCAGAAAACAGACAAATGCAGGATTTGTTGCATGCAGCTGAACAAGGGGGAAAGCATACTTTGCAATGTGGTTTTGATTCTCTAGAGGCTTCCTTCTGGGCTGCAGTTAAAGGTTTTGTCATTAGGAGGCATGCTTGGTTAAAAGAACAGAATCTGCCTGATCATGTTAAAGCAAAACTTTTAGATGCTCCATTACAACACATGATACCTTATTTGGTGTTAAAGCAGAAGAAGTGTTGAAGAAAATGGAGGACAAAGCTAAATCTATGCAAACAGTGAAGGATTTCTTACAGGTACAGCCTCCCAGATTTAGCAGGCACTGACCTAGAAAGAATTGGTCCTTTCCAGTGTCAGGCCACAAAGAGGCAGATCACAGCCCCAAGGCTTCATACAGGCCTAAGCAATGGGGTGCTTCTACCTCCAAAAGTGGAGAGGAAAAATCACAGCCATACAGAAAACAGTCTCAATGACTTTCCCCTGCCAACACCAAGCACTTATCTTCTGGCTTTGGGGGGAAAACTAGCACTTTTTTCACAAAATTGGCACATGGTCACCCAGGACAAATGGGTCTTAAATATCGTATCTCCAGGCTACAGGTTCCACTTTCACACTCTGCCAAGGCCAAACCTGCCACGCAATCAATGGGCAGAGGCACAAAAACAAGTTTCATCCCTCATGGACATGAGCCATTCAACAAGTACCACAGCAAGAGCAGGGACTAGGATTTTACTCAAGGCTATTCTTGGCACCCAGAAAGGACAAAGCCTGGAGACCAATACTGGACCTGTCTATCCTAAACACATTCCTGGATATTCCAAAATTCAGAATGTTAACTCTGCAGCAGCAGCTTCTGCCCATGCTGGGCAAGAAGGCTTGGCTTGTGACTTTAGACCTAAAAGAGGCATACCTGCATGTCCCAATCAGACAGTCATGCAGAAGATACCTCAGATTTATAGCTGGCTCAATGCACTACCAATTCTCTGCACTGCCCTTTGGCTTATCTACTGCGCCCAGGGTCTTCACAAAATGCCTGGCAGCAGTGATTGCATTTTGTAAATAGAGGAATACAAATATATCCATACTTGGATGACTGCCTTATTCAAGCAGAGAACAAGGACACTACTACAGCATCTGGCGTTTGTAAAAAGGTTACTAACAGGTCTAGGGTACACAGTAAACGAAAATAAATCAACTCGTACCCTCTCAAGAGATAATATTCCTGGGTGCAAGCTTAAATACAACTGCCCAGATGGCTTATCTCACACCAGACAAAGACAACTGACTACTTAATTCAAAATGTTGGCAACAAAGTCCCAGTTATCTGCAAGAAAGATTCTGCAGGCTTTGGACTTCATGGCATCCTGCATTCTACTAATTCCATGTGCAAGACTGCATATGAGGAAACTTCAATGGTATCTAAAAAGTGTTTGGACTCAACATTGCAGCAGCCTGGAAACAATAAATGTAATGCAATCCTGTCTTGCCTACATTCATAACTGATGGGCTCGGAGCCAAGAATCGGCTCCGACTGCCGATACACTAGCACGAAGTCTCTCATTGGCTGGGCCAACCCCCTTATCCCAGGATGCACCACGCCCAAACCCCCAGATCTCGTTTGCCGCTCCTAGAGTAACGACATGGTCTCAACTTGGCTGTGGCTAAGTACCCTTCTTTTTTGGCCTTTTGGTCGCTTTTTGGCAGTTGGCTTAGAATTTATCTGGTTGTTAGTTCATTTGTGATTGACTGTGTTTGTCTTTTGAATTGTTGTGGTAATCCCTTCCGTTTGGCAGGCTAGGCCCATTTGAGTTAGAGGGCCTTTGAGCATTTAAGTTAGAGCTCTTCCCCTCCCCTTCCCTCCTTGTGTGTTTTGTGAGTGTGTTACAGTAGGTGTGGTATGTCTGGTAAAGAAAAGGAACATAAGCCATCGGGCTTTAAAAAATGTTCGAAATGCAATTATAAGATGTCGTTGACAGATGGCCACGCCATCTGTGTTTATTGTTTAGGGGCTAAACACTTGCAAGAGTCTTGCAGTGTTTGCCATGCTTTCTCCTCTCGTGTACTTCATGAGAGTAAAAATGAGCTTATCCTGAAAGGTCTCATCAAACCAGCCTTAGAGGAAGCTTTGGCTTCTCCCTCTTCGAAATCGAGGCAAAAGAAGTCTTCGGCTCCGACAAGTCCGTTGGAGCCGCCTGCAAAAAGGGCTAAATCTGTGTCCCCTTCCTTGGCTCCACTGGCCTTGGAGCCGAAGGATAGAGGATCTAAAGTTGGGTCTCCCTCCTCGGCTCCACTGTTTTTGGAGTCTCGGGATGAGAGAGCAGATACTCTGTCCCCTTCCTCGGCTCCACTGATTTCGGAGCCGCAGGATAGAGGGTCTAAATCGGGGTCTCCTTCGTCGGCTCCATTGGTCTCGGAGCCACTGGAGAGTGTTTCTGCTCTGGGGTCTGTTTTGTCGGCTCCTGAACCGTCGGCGACGAAAGGGGTCTCTGTTCTGCTCGAGTCTGCTTTGGCCCCGATCCTTTTGGAGCCGATTCGGAGCCGGCCTCCTAGCCTTGTCACGGAGCCGATAGGAAAAGTCTCTCAGCCCCCTTCTGTTTCCTCCAGGTCCTCCAGGCTTTCAGACTCTGATGTAGATAGGGTGGTCCAGAGGCTCCTCCAGTCACCTGTCTTATCCAAATTATTTTCGGCTCCGGCCCAGTCGGCCCCGGAGCCAGCCCCTTCGATACCATTTCTTCCTCCTCCGACAACCTTGGTGTCGTCTGAGTTTGTAGAGTCTGGTGAAGTCCATGAATCGGTCCCGAGACCCACTGCTAGTCTGTCGGCACCGTCTTCAGCTCCAACCCTTTTTGTGCCTTCCAGAGGTTTCGGTTCTCGGGTGACCTCAGCCGTGCCTGAGGGTGATTCGTCAGGGCTTCTGGTTTAGGCCCCGAGTCTCCCTCTTGGCGCCTCGGCTAGGGGAACCCTGACACCGGTCATGGTCTCGGGGACGGGCGCCTCCTCAGATTCTGGTGGGCCCGCCTTCGAGGCTATGAGGAGCGTGCTGGCCAAGTCTCTAGTGACTTCACCTGAATCTGCGACTCCTTCCCTAGACACGGTGGCTAGAGCTTCTGGTGCCCCCCTGTCTTCGGACAGCGCGGCTCCTAGGCCTGAGGATTCCTCCTTGTGTGGTCCGCCTTTTTCCGAGGAGCCTTCAGAGTTCGTGCCTGAGGAGCCCCCCAGGAAAAAATTGTGCAAGAGGAAGCACATAGACTCCCCAGATGAGTCTGTCACCTTGGACACCGACCTCGATGATGCGGAGGGGTCCCCTAAGTCGTCCTCTGACGATGTCTCGTTCTCCGATATCCTGGAGATCTTGAGACAGAGGGGTGGTGACTGGCCATCCAAAACCCCTTCCACAGAGGAGTCTGTCTTCCTCAAGGCCTTTGGAGCCCAACCCTCCGCCTCCTGGGTGTCTCCACCCTTCGATGAGTTACTGGACTTTATTTGTCGAAGGGTGTGGGAACACCCTGATTCTGTGGAGCCAGTTCCTTCTTGCCCCAACAAGTTTTTATCCGCACCCCCTGGCAAGGAGCTTCTAACCAAGGGAGTCCCGGTTGATGCTATGGTGGTGGCGTCTGCCACACAGCAAGATGTGGCAGAGGCATCTACTTCTATCCATCCTCCTAACAAGGAGTCCAGGAGCATGGATAGGTACGGGAAGCGTACCCGGACGTCGGCGACCTTTACCCTGTGGTCGCTGAATTATTTGTCATTTTACGAGGCTCCAAAGGGATCTCATAAAGGAGTTGGGAGATACCCTGTCGGGTAACGTGCCTGAGGCGTTGACGCAGTCTGTCAACACCCAGCTGTCTACCCCTTCGTCCATTGTTAACTCGTCCATGAGGCTCATTTCGTATGCAGCTGAAGGGGCGGGTAGGGCAGCGAGTTCGGGCGTAGCCCTTAGGAGGCAAGCCTGTATGCGCTTGTCACTTTGCAGAGACGTTCAAGTCTTCCTTCTCCGATGCTCCATTCGATGGGTCCTCTCTCTTTGGACCCAAGGTGAAAGACACACTCACTAGATGTGAGCAGGAGGGTAAGACTTTTGTCTGCCGTTGGGGCCCGTTTCTCACTTCCCTCGAGACCTTATCCCAAGGCTCAGAGGGGAGGAAAGATGTGGTTCAGAAAGTCCCAAAAGTCTTTCCCTGCCCATCAGAGTGACCCCCTCCCAGAGGCAGAGGGGGGAGAGATTATTCTGGAAGACGTCACCCCAGAGGCGGCGAAGGCCCCCGCAAATCAGGAGACCGCGAATCCTTTCGTGGTCCATCCTTCCAGCGTCCCTGAGGGACTGCCCGACTGTGCATCTCCAGAGCCAGTCGGGGGTCTATTCTCGACGTATCCAAGGGCCTGGGGTTCCCTCACTCAGGATCAGTGGGTGCTTCGTATCATCGCTGGAGGTTACACCATTCCCTTTATCCATCCCCCTCCACCGTCAAGGAAAATCCCGGACGTGTCACCCAGTCAACGGGATCAACCAGCCATAGAGGTCACAAAGCTGCTCGGAAAGGGAGTCATCCAGCCAGTCCCCGCAGACCAGACCGGATTAGGAACTTACTCAAAGTTATTTTTGGTGCCGAAAAGAACAAGGGACTTGAGACCCATTCTGGACCTCAGCCACCTAAACCGCTTCGTAAAGAAGTCCAAGTTCCGGATGGTCACATTGCAATCCATTTTCCCATTGCTGGAAAAAGGAGTATGGATGTGCTCCATCGATCTCAAGGACGCCTATTATCACATCAAGATAAACAGGGTGTCCAGGATACATTTACGCTTCCGCCTAGGAGCCAGTCACTTCCAGTTCCGAGCCCTGCCTTTTGGTCTCACCACAGCTCCCAGGGTGTTTACCAAATGTCTGGCAGTGGTGACGGCTCACCTGAGACGTCTGGGATTCCAGGTGTTTCCGTATCTAGACGACTGGCTTCTCACCGCCCCCACCAGGCATCTTCTTATTCAAGCCGTGAATGCTACCATCGAAGTGGGACATCTATTAGGAATTACATTCAACTGGGAAAAGTCTGTATTGCTGCCATCACAGCATGTTGCCTTTATAGGTGCAGAGCTAGACTCTGTCGAGATGCGAGCATTCCTTCCAACAGAGAGGATAAAGATACTACAGAACCAAGTCCTAGCCTTACTACCCCGAAGCAAAGCCCCAGCCAGGATGGTCCTTCATCTTTTGGGGTCGATGGCGGCCGCCATTCTTCTGGTCCCTCTGGCAAGATTGCACATGCGAATTCTACAATGGCTCCTGTCGACCCAGTGGTACCAAGATCTGCCCTTGTCCTACCCGATTCTTATTACGGAAACCTGCCGGCGAGATCTTCATTGGTGGCTCCTCTCCGACCTGAACCAGGGGTGACTCTTCTGTCCCCCCTCCCCCATTGCCACAGTGACCACAGACGCCTCCCAGATAGGGTGGGGGGGGGCATTATCTGGACAGGACGGTTCAAGGCACGTGGCAGGATCACGAAACCCACTTACATATCAATGTCCTGGAGATGAGGGCAGTGCTTCTAGCATTGCAGGCACTTCACAGCTAACTTCACAGCTCTCTTCTCAAGGGTACCATTGCAATCTTCTCAGGCAATATGGCAGTATGGTACCTGAACAAGCAGGGTGGAACCAGGTCTTATCCTCTCTGCAGAGAAGCCATGAGAGTTTGGAACTGGGCGATCACTTCCCAGAGATTTCTATTGGCAACGCACATTCTGGGGAAGTCCAATGTGATAGCAGACAGGCTGAGCAGAGTTATTCTGATGCCTCACGAGTGGTCCCTGAACGACCGAGTAGCGGCTTGGATCTTCTCCAAGTGGTGGTTTCCCTGTTGCGACCTTTTCGCCAGCCCCTGGAACGCGAAGTGCAGCAATTTCTTCTCCCTGATCCCCAGAGTCACCCAGGGACGCTCTAGTCCACAATTGGCCCTCCGGTCTGCTCTACGCCTTCTCTCTGGTCCCACTACTGCCAAAGGTGATTCAGAAGGCGATCTGCTTGGGAAGCAACATGATTTTGATCGCACCACACTGGCCCCGCCAAGTTTGGTTTCCTTTCCTTCGGAAGTATGCAGTGAAGGATCCTTGGATTCTGGACCCAGTTCCAGACCTCCTGACTCTTCAGTCAGGTCAGGCCCATCCATCACTGCAAACTCTCAAGCAACGGCTTGGCTGCTCCACTTCCGACCTTTGTCAGACAGCATATCCTTTCACCTGAGGTGGTCCGGATTCTGTCTTCTCACAGAGCTTCCACTAAGGAGATATATTCTAATAAATGGAAAAGGTTTGCCATTTGGGCCCAGCAGCACAACCTTGACCGTCTGACAGCCCCGGTGTCCGCAGTATTAGATTTTTTGGCAACTCTTTTTAGACAGGGTTCCGCTGTCTCCACACTTAAAGTCCAATTGGCAGCGATTTCTAATTATCATGTTGTCTTTGAGCCTTCACTCATGAGTCATAAGTTGTGTAAGGCCTTTCTTAAGGGAGCTTGGTTGCTTCGCCCCCCCGGGGTCGCAACCTGTTTTGCCATGGGATTTGAATGTAGTTTTAGGAGCCTTGACGTCTCATCCCTTCGAGCCGGCAGCCATTTGTGAGCAAAAGTTCTTATCTTGGAAGACTGCCTTCTTGGTAGCTATTACTTCAGCCAGAAGAGTTTCGGAGCTTCAAGCCCTCTCTGTTAAGCCTCCTTATCTGATCTTTCACAAGGATAGAGTATCTCTAAGACTAAACCCGACATTTCTTCTGAAAGTTTCTTCTGCTCTTTGTCTGCAGCAATCTATAAAGCTACCAGTTTTCTTTCCAAAATTTTCCAACAAGGCAGAATACAGACTTCATCAGTTGGATGTGCATAGACAACTGAGGTTTGACTTGGATAGGACACAGCAGCAGAGGAAATCAGACCAGTTGTTTGTGGCCTTTGCAGATAACAGGATTGGCAAAGCAGTAACTAAGACCACTATTGCTAGGTGGATTAGGGATTGTTTCGTTTATTTATACATCAACAGGAAGGGACCTTCCATTTCCAGTTAGAGCGCATTCTACTAGGGCTATGGCAACTTCAGTGGCCTTCCACGCCAGACTGTCGGTGGATGAGATATGTGCAGCGGCCACTTGGGCTTCTCCACATACTTTTATTTCTCATTGCAAACTGGACGTGGCCTCTAGAGGTCGGGCATCCTTTGGTTCCACAGTGCTCAGGAGTGTTTTCCAGTGAGCCTCCCAGGATCTAGGTGCTAGGGACGCTGTCCCATCAGTTATGAATGTAGGCGAGATAGGATCGCATAACATCTTTTAGTTATGTACTTACCATAACGATAGATGTATGTGATCCATCTCGCCTACATTCGTACGTACCCGCCCTCCTTCCCCCCTACCTGTTGTATCTGGAGGAAACACTATTGTACAGTTGGAGTGGCTCATGTGAGTGAGTTGTTGTGGGGCAAACAAGATCTGGGGGTTTGGGCGTGGTGCATCCTGGGATAAGGGGGTTGGCCCAGCCAATGAGAGACTTCGTGCTAGTGTATCGGCCGAGTTGGAGCCGATTCTCTGCTCCGAGCCCATCAGTTATGAATGTAGGCGAGTTGGATCACATACATCTATCGTTATGGTAAGTACATAACTAAAAGTTACCCTCATTCCCTGCCTGCAACAGGAGTTTCGATGGTGGGAAAAAGCCTGTCACCTCAACACGGGACAGCCATTCACCATACCCACAGCCAGGTAAACATTGACAACAGATGCATCAGATTATGCCTGGGGGGCCCATATGGCAGGAAGATGTATTCAGGGCACGTGGTCCACAAGCCAAATGCATCTACATATCAATCAAAAAGAAATACTAGCCGTACAGAATGCCCTGACAGCCTTCAAGGATCTACTTCATCCAGGACAACTACTGATGAAGACTGACAATACTACAGTCATGTGGTACATAAAGAACCAGGGGGGGCACACATTCCTGCCCCCTCTGCAGACTAGCCATGAACTTGTGGGACACAGCATTGACTTACCAAGTACATCTGCAAACACAATTCCTGCCAGGAAGGATAAATACTCTGGCAGACTAAGCAGAAACCTAATGGATCCCCACGAGTGGAAATTGGATCTGCAAGTATTCAGCATAACAAAGAACTGGGGATGCCCGGATATAGACCTATTTGCCTCCCCTCACAACTACCAACTACAGAAATTCTGCACAAGGACTTATCAGAAGCAAGCATGGAAAGTGGATGCTCTATCTTTCAGCTGGAAAAAAACTAACAGTATATGCCTTTCCTCCTCTGCCTCTCCTTCCCAAGGTACTTCTCAAGGTCAGACTAGAAAAGCCAAAAATGATACTGATTGCCCCGGACTGGCCCCGCCAGCACTAGTACCCAATCCTAAAGAGCTTGTTTCAAAGTCCAGCAAGGGCGTTACCTCAAATCCCTCACTTATTGACCCAACAAGACAGTCAGATACTACACAGCCAACTCAGGACCTTAAACCTGGCAGCATGGCGGATAATATAGCCATTCAAGACAGACCTCTTTCAAAAGCAGTGATGGATGTTATTTTGGAGGCCTAGCACCAGAAAATCTTATGCAGAAAAATGGAACAGATTCTGTGCTTGGAACCAGGCACCAAGGCATTGACTCAATTGTTCCAAATATTCCTCAGATTTTGCAATACTTAACTGAGATGCTGGATAAAGGCCTTTACTTTTCATCAATTAAAATTCATGCCTCTGCCATTTCAGCTCATTACAATACAGATCCACCTATTTTTCCACATCCATTACTGAGGCAGTACCTCAGAGGGGCCAAAAACAAGACCTCCAAGGAGAGCCCCAACACCTGCATGGGACCTCAACTATGTTTTGGAAAAACTCACACTGCCTCTGTTTGAGCCAGCCTCTGCAGCTGATATAAAGTTCTTATCCTGGAAAACAGCTCTGCTCCTAGCAATAACCTCCGCTAGACGAGTCTGAGTTACAGACACTCATTGCTGTGGAACCTTTTATTATTTTCCATCATG
Organism: Protopterus annectens; assembly: GCF_019279795.1. Lineage (NCBI taxonomy): Eukaryota > Metazoa > Chordata > Ceratodontiformes > Protopteridae > Protopterus > Protopterus annectens. The sequence continues at coordinate 233,822,226 of NC_056733.1, read as the reverse complement.
ACAGGGTTTCTCTGAGGACAAACCCTACATTTATGCCTAAGGTGGTGTCCAGTGTGGCCCTTAACCAAACAATTCATTTGCCTACCTTTTACCCGAACCCACAGAATAAGGATGAGAGACTTCTGCATTCTTTGGACATTCACAGGCAGCTGCACTTTTACTTAGACAGAACCAATGCTTTCAGAAAGACTGAATAACTTCTAGTGACATATGCTGCAGGATCACAAGGAAAGCCTATCTCAAAACAGACCATTTCAAAGTGGATAGGCCACTGCATTCGTTTCTGCTATTCTCAGCATCACAAATCAGTGCGTAAAGGTATTAGGCCACATTCCACCAGAGCAGCAGCCACTTCAGCAGCCTTCCTCAGAGGAGTACCAACCAACGACATCTTAGAGGCTGCAACTTGGAGTTCAGTGCATGCATTTACGAAGCACTATCACTTACCTCTCTACTCAAAATCCAGGGCAGGCTTTGCCACTACAGTTCTACAGGGCCTGATAGCCTCTCCTAATCCTATTTAGCACCAGCCTCCCAACCTTAGCTTTCGGATTCAACCCAGTTGTAATGACTGCAACAGTGAAACACAATGAACATAGTACAGTTCTGTACCTACCATAAATGTAGATGTTCGAGTGTATTCACTGTTGCAGTCCAGGTTACCCTCCCACCATTCCCCCTTTCTTTTCTGGGACTTGTTTCTGCTTCTCTATTTTATACAACCTATGTGGTGTATTTGCTTGTAGATGAAGGAAAAGTTGTTTTCTGTATGCATGCTTATTGGCATAATTTAGCCTACCTTTTTAGGGGCACCTGACATCTGGGGCAAGAAAAACTGAAGAAAATGGCATCAGCTGCATCTTTTATACCCCTGGCGCACTGACGTCAGGGAAGAGGTGATAGCAACCGACGCCGGACCTAGACTTTGGAATTCAGGCCGACTGAGGGTAACCGGCCAGCAGGATAACCCAATTGTAATGACTGCAACAGTGAATACACTCTAACATCTACATTTATGGTAGGTACACAACTGTACTTTTTTTCCCCCTGATTGCCAAGTCATTGTATGCTTTTGAAAGTAAAAGGTAACACCCAGTAGGTTGTCTTTGGAAAGCTCTTTTCATTATTCATTGTCACCTAGCCAGCTCTGGTGGCACAGAGAAATCCTGACTGTGGCTTGGGTGACCCAGGTTGGATTAGCAACTCCAGGAAGCTGGCAGTGGAGGATGGGCTTGCTTGTCCTGGAGGGAGGGTGGGGGTGGCAAGTAGGAGACAGTGGCAGATCCACCACTTCTCTTGCAGAAGTTAAAATAAAGATGGAACCTGTAGCCGTGTGTTAGGCTCAGTCATGAGTGGTAACCTTCATAGTGGACATATAGGTGAGCAAACCCACATGGGGAGAGAACAGAGACCTGCACTGATGTGGGGGTCTCAACCTCACATGCAGGTGTTAGAGTTCTTGTGTTAATTGTCCGTGTAGCTGGGATGTTGGTGAGGAGACTTAACCCTCAGTGCTTCCTGAATGACTGCCCTCCTTGGATGGCTGTCACCTCTGTGGTTGTGGAGGATTTCCTACAGGGGAGGAACAAATGGGCTGAGATCCACTGGGGGGTGTCTATGGCACAGGGAGCAAAAAAAAGCATGAAAACAAGCTGGCAGTGCTTATGTTAGAATGGATATTTATACAATTTTACAGGGATCTACAAGTTAGGTGTGTGTTGGTAACGTCATTGCATACATTTGTAGACAGGTAATTCTACTTGGTGAGGGCTACCTTTCAGAAACTCCATTTTACCAGTTGTCAGGATAAATTGTGATCTTTCCAGGGTGAGCACTCTTCTAAAGTAGAGTGCAGACTGTAGAAAACTTTGCTGGTCACTTTCTGTGAGAAGTGAGCAGTAGTTCTGCAGATATGAAAGTGAGTGAGCTGGGCCCAGGAGCCAGATGACATTTAGAATTATTGAGCAGTGATGCCGAAAGCTAGGTGATAATGCTATAAACTCATTTTATGAGGAGTTGCTAGGATTAATTCTGTTGCGAGTCTAATAGGGAGGCCATATTCAGGCTTTAGTATTTGTTGATTGCAAGGGTTCTCCTTTACATTTTAGAGGTCGTAGGTTTGATACAAGGTAGCATGTCATGACTATGTGGCGCTATATTGCTCGCTGCAAGTTCTGCCCTTTTGAGGATAGTGAGGGTTCTTGTCAAAGACTTTATCTTTAAGTGAGCACGTTTGATTTTGCAGTTGAGGTTTAGTAATGGTGAGGGGGTCATTTGTTAGGTACCACATCTCATGTTCTGGATGCATTGATGGGAAGTTATTCCTAGTTGAAATCTACCTACAGCTGATTTTGGGCTCTGGTGGTAGGGCCCGATTTTTATTTATTTATTTATTTATTTATTATTATTATTATTATTAGGATTTCACTGGCATAAAGGTTGACTGCATGTAATATGCTAGTTAGGTAAGTGATACAGTGAAGTAGTGGGTCTAAAAAAACAATCCCTAGGTATTCAGATAAGTTTCTATCTCAGATGTGTGTTTTTCTGATTGAACTTTGAAGATTCTGTTAGTTCTGGAACCATAAGAGGGCCTTAGTTGAAGCTGACTAAGTTAAGCAGGAGGTAGTTGATGAGGCCACCTCAAAGGTCTCATTTGAGGTCTGTAAAGATGCCACTGGTTAGACATACCTTTTCCATGTTTGAGTAATAGTATATATAGCAGAATATATAGTAATTGGGGTGCTGCAGCCTGATCGGGGTTTAGACCAGAACAGGTTTTACATTTAACTTTATCTCAAAGGAAGGAGCTTATTTAAAACCTTGTTTCACATTCTTAAGCATTGCATTCTTTGTTTCACACACTTTATTCTGGGCAGAACGCCTCCATTCATTTCACTCATGGTTTACTCCCAAACATATACAGCTCCGCATGTAAAACTGCCAGTCAGTGTTACTCCATTTAGATCACTTATGCCACATGCTGTAACACTGCATTACAAGCACCATGTCCAGATAACACTACTGTATTTCACTTGATCCTTGTTCACACAAGTCCACCTCCTCAGTACAGTGCTACAAAGTATGCATCTCTTTCCTGATCTTAGTCATGCATGGTGTCTGTGAATAGCTTTATATACTGGCCTCAGTACAAGGGATTGAAGAAAAAGCCTAAACATGAAATAGGTACACCAGTAATGCATCAGAATCAAAGATGTTTTTCAGTTTCTTGTACTCCAAAATAGCTTTCATGAGGACTGGCATAATGAGAATTTTATTCAGTTTTCGTCCTACCAGAATGCAGTTTTGGTCCCAATAATACACTCCAACTAGACATCCTAATTGACACCACAATGACAGCATTGAGTCACTGGCTTTTAAGATGGGCTCTGAAACCAGTGCTGTTTTTTAACAGAGTGCTTTGTGCTTAGATTAATCTTGTAAAATTATTTTGGCTTATTTGCATTCTCTCTTTGTTTCAAATGTTTAAAAATATAGTAAACAAAAAATCATGACCTGACCTTCCATCCCCCATAGTCTTGCTAAGTGTGAAAGCTATAAGCTCATCTTATTCAACTGTGATAAGTTGTTACTTCAAAGAGTTAGTAACCTATTTTTGATGGTGTTTAACAATGTTGTCACATAGACAAGTGTTTTTACTGGCTAAAATTGTAAATTTTGTAGATTTAGTACTGCAGTGCAAGTTATCCCTGCTATTGTAAATATTTCAGCAGTTCTGTTAGATACTGATGGATTTGCTAACATTCACAAAGCAAATGCTAGAGTTACCCAATCTGAGGATCTAAACCTTGTTTCTGATGTGAAAAATGTTGGGGAGACAGATCTGTATTACTCCATCTGTGAAACTTGCTCCCCATTCATAGAAGATATTTCCCCAAGCATATTCAAAGGCATTTTGGATCAATGAATCACAAATCCACCCCAGCTTGTCACCTGTGTCCTTTGTGGACAGGGGTAGCTTGTAGATGCTCTAAGGCACAGGCATATACCAAAGCCATTCTAGTCCTTGATCACTGATTATTGGGAAGATTGGGCCATGAATGGCTAGGCTTAAAAAGACTCAGGCTGTTAGCCTAGTAACATCTCACGATCCTATAAGATTTCTTGATAGCTGTTTATAGCACTTTAACCTGTACATGACATTCTGTGGATAGAAAATTGTGGACAGTGACCAACAGCAAAAACTACAGAATCTGCACGGTTTAAGCCTATGTTGTGTAGGCTGAGACTGCTACAGATTTAAGGAAAAATGTTTGGTAGGGAACTTCATGATACAGGGAAACTAAGGAATAAAAGCATCGAAGGGTTTTTGGGGCACTATGTTCAAGGGAACAAAAGCACTAAGGGTGACTATACTGAAGAAAGGAGTCTTCCTTTAAGACTAGGGTAGGTTTACACTCCACTAAAATAAAATAAAAAAAAAAAAAAAAGCTGTAAACTGAAGGAGTTCCTCACCATATGAAATCCGGTTCTCAAGATACAAGGTGGAGCATGAGAGAAGACTTTCAGAAGCAGAGCCTTTAAAGACTTTTCTAATTATCTCTTGATGCATGTCCTGAAATAGTCCGAGGTACACAGGAAACTGAAATCAGACACTGAAGTCCAACTCCAAGATTTTATTCGCACATAGACAATACATTGTTTTCCAAAACTGAACTAATACGTTTTCGTTTGAAACGTCATGGTACTGGATGATTTACTTTTAGAAGGTTTAATAGATCAAAATACCTTAAATTATCCGAAGGTAGAAAAACCTAGAATTCCCCTCTATTTCGAATCCCTAAAATCCACAAAAATGAAACTGATCCACTAAAACCTATTGTCCCAGCCGAAGGCTCAAACTTTGCCATTGGCAAAATGTGGACATGACGCTGAAAGGCCTGTAGTTAAAAAGAAAAACTATTTTAAGGGATTCTTGGGATTTTTTGAGGGAATTAAAACCTGATTTGTTCCGAGAAACCATCTATATGTTTAACTGTAGACATTGTCTATTTATTTTCCAGTATACCACATTTAGAGGGTATTAAATTATTGGAATATATGTTTGACGACAATGTGCTAACATAATGAGTGGGTAGCATGTTTACAGTTAATGGAATTAATATTAAAATACAACTTCATACATTTTGAAGGAGAATGTTACCATCAGACAAAAGGGGTGGCAATGGGTGGAGCCTGTGCCCCTACATATGCCAATTTGGTCTTGGCTAAATGGGAGGAAAATATTGTATTTAATTCAAAATACAAAGAAAGTTTGATAAGTTACAAAAGGTTTTTGGACGATATTTGTATTTTATGGGTGGCTCCGAAGGAAGAGATCCAGGATTTTATAAGCTTTTTAAATAGTACTTTAGAGTTTACGTATAAGGTTAGCCAGGACAAATTTCAATCCTTAGATGTCTAAATTTATAAGGAAAATGAGTTTAATTTGATAATATATAGAAAGAGCACATATACAAATTCATATTTACACACTTTGATAGTGTTCATCCCGCGCATTATAAGCAAAATATAGTGAAAGGACAGTTTATCAGGTCATGCAGGATGACTTCGAACAGAGAATTTGTAAAGGTGAGTTCCTAAAAAAAATTTAAGGCTAGGAATTATCCAGATTGGTTAATTGAACAAGTAAAGGGTGAAGTCTGTGAAGGGAGACTGAACAGATTTAAACCTATTTTTGGAGTAAATGTTGAAGTCACCAATCACTATAAAAAATGAGGAAATTTTTGGAAAGGTGCTAGTATTGGAATTTAATGCAAGAGCCAAAATGACAAGAAGAGTTGTGGATATGGAATGGGACACATTTATTGCTTTTACCGATCTAGAAAAAGTATCTAAGAATTAGTTAAAAGTTTATAGAAATTCTTATAGTTTGAAAAATCTAATGGAGCATGATGCTGAGCAAGAAAAGGTGAAGAGGAAAGGCACATATAAATGCTGGCATTGCACACAATGCAGTTGTATAGTGAACCAAGAAAGTGTTCTTGGAAAGTAGGAACACATGGTTGAATGGAAAGGAGTTTAGTAACTGAGAGTCCAGTGGTCTGGTATATCTGGCAGTGTGTCAGGAATGCCGGCTCTTATGTGGGAAAGACTGAACGTAAATTAAAGAGAAGAATTTATCAACACTATTGATATACAGATCAAAAAGAGACTAAAGCTCGGTTTAAGCACAAACTAGAATGCAGCAATGCGCATTATTTATTTTTTGTACTAGAATGTATATAAAAAGGATATACGGGGAGGTTTATGGGAAGAAAGGATAGAGTATAGGAAGTAATGGTGGCAAGTTGCCCTGCAAGCAAATATACCACCGGGGTTAAATGAAAATATTTCTATAGCTCCCTTGCTCAAAATAAGATCTGCTAAGCTATAAATCCTTTTTTCCAAACATTGTTCCTCCCACATTTTTAAGTTTTTAATGGTTTTAAATTTCAATTTAACAAGTAGTCTTTTCAAAATATTTGGATAGCTTTAAATGGATTCTGTCTTGGGTTATAAATGCATTAAATTTTATTTCATTTTCTTTGTTGTATTCTGTTGAAAGGTCACAAGAGGGAGCTCAAACAAGTTTTTAGCAAGTATGTTAAACACAAAGTTTAAGTTAATCATTAAAAAAAAAAAAAAAAAAAAAAAAAAACATCTTAAACATTTTAAATTTAAAGGTTTATTCATTTTATTGTATATTTTCTTTAATGCATATTTTTAAGTATGATGGCAAGGAAATATTTGTAATTTGTTTCTATGGTTTTTAAGATGTTTTTATATGTTTTAACTTTAAAAGTAAATTGATTAACAAAATAATTGTTTGGAAGGTATATAAAGGGTTTAGTTTTCATTCATTCTACATCTGCTGAAGTTACTTGGACTTTGAGTGATATTTGGTGGCGGTTGGCGTTTTTATGTCCTGAAATAAGTTATAACATTTTTCTAAAGGTTTTAGGAAGGTAACCTTATCTGACTATAATGCGATATACATCATCTTGTTCTTGGTCTGTGTAAGGTGTTGGTAGTAGAGAGATCTTTAGACTTTTTGTGCTTACAGCCAGTAAGTGTAAATGTTTTATCAGGAATTGTAGAGCTTTAGTTCACACATGTGAAAGTGTGCAAATTGAGAGAACATTCCTGTTTCGGTGAACACAATGGAAAATTCAGAAATGTTTAGACCCACTTGCACTTTGATTTAATAGGTTTGGTATTTATATATTTTTAGTATAGAAGATGTATATATTTTGTTCTGGTTGGTTAATACTTATTTTCTCCCTAACCCTTCCAGGTGCTGTCTGGTACAGGAAACTTGTTCTCAAGGGTTGTTGCTCTCCTGAACACCCAGCCTATGTTGCAACTTGACTACACTGCCACAGATCCAGACCCTGATCATCTTACAACCAATGAGAGCAAACTTCAAGAGTTTGGAGTTTCTGCATTGCAATGGGATCCTGCCACTCCTGCCTCTGGATTTTTGACTGGAGCCGACCTTGTTGTGTGCAATGCCTCTACCACCTTTCTCAACAATCCCACTGAAATGGTTTCCAACATGGCTGCCACACTGAAGGAAGGTGGTTTTATTTTGCTGCATACACTCCTAAAAGCAAACACTATTGGAGAGACAACAGCATTTCTTACAACAGTCAATTCCAAACATCATTCTGGCCTCTTGTCTAAGGTAACAAGTGATGTATGTTTTGTCATTTTTTTTTTCTTCTCTCTCAAAGGGAGCAGTATCTCTTCAGCAAGTATTGCTCCCAATGAATATTGCTTTGGGAGAGGTGAACAGAGCATTTGATATGGCGTGTTCTAAAATAGTACTTAAACTAGTTGCTTAGCTTTATGATGTGCAAAGCAGTGCACTAACTGTGCTCCACTCAATGCATTTATATAGTCATTTTGTAGCAGTAGTCCTTAAAGGGATAGCCCATGTACACAGTATACACAGGGCAGTTATCAGATGAATTGCACACTTAGAAGAAAATCGTTGGGTCTACTTGGGCTAATGTTTTGTACGTGCAGCAGATTTTCTTAAGCATTCATCTGACCCATGCATTCTTGATTTCAGTCACCATTTTGCATCCTACTGACATGTCAAGCAGAATATTATGTTGTATTGCTTTTTTATGTAATGGTATTCATTTTGTACCCATTTCTTCTAATTAATTTCTGAAATGTACTGATAAGGACTTTAGGTGACTTCCCTTAATAAATTTCTATTGTGCCCAGTAGCTTCCTCTGATGTGTTGCTGTCATGCCTCCCTTGGTCCCCTCCCTTTGACTTTTTTGTGAATGCTTCTTAGTATGCTGTTTACACTAGTGTACTAGATATCCTGGTTTTCCTTCTGGAGGTGTCTGCCTCACACACAGTATTCTAGAATTTGGTGGTATTGGCATACTGGAATGAGGAGACAAGTTTCTTGTTTTATATTCACGATGATTCTTTAAATCCCCCTCCCTTCTGTTTTCCATCCTCTTTTGCTCCTGTCATCTCTTGCCTATCTTTCATTTGCTATAGCTGTCTCCAGGTCCCTTTCCTAATTTGCTGCTGCAAGTGCTTCTGTATTCTACAGTTGTGCATGTAAAGTTTCATTTGTGAACCTGTTTTAGACCGTTAATTTCTGTTCAAATAAGCGCACTTTTCATTCACACAGTTTGTTTACTTAAAACCCACAGTGCAAAAAAACTCCTCAGCTGACCCCTACAGTCCCACAGTTAATCATTTTACTCTGTTCTAACACCTCACAGTAGACTCCCATAATGCACCATACGATAGTCTAATTTGTTCGTTGACTATTTTCATGGTTTATCAGAAGTATTGTTATCCTCTTGAGGTAGGTCAACAACTACTTTCTAATCTAATTTCATTGTTACCCGAGGGAAGAATTATGTTTATCTGGCGCAACCTTTCTTTATAAACGTATGGTGCTGTATCACCCTATCTTCTAGACACTTTCCTTTAGAAATGATGAAATGCTTTACAAATTCCCTCAAATTTATCAACAAAACCTGTAATGGAATAAAAACTGTTTTTTTTTTCTTCTAGAATACATGCGTCTGCTGCAGACATTTCATACCTCAGTATCTCTGTCATCTAACTCTTAACACTGCTCTATGAAGATGGTTAACTGAATGGACCTTTGAGTCTAGCAATAGTGTTTGTCCTAGCAGCACACATCTGAGCTATTGCTCAGAATGCGCACACATTATACATTGCCTAAGCCCATACACAATACTTCATGTATATGTGTGTATCTCCATTAAGACCAGCATCATGGTTCCCAGTAGACAATTACTGTCATTGCCCATTGTCTGCATTTACATGCAGCTAAGCACACCACTAATATAATGTGTACCATCCCTTATACTCCCCATTTTTCTAACTCTTGTCAACAATGTCACTGAGGAAATGGCAACTTTCTTTCAGAAGCTGAGTTTTCTGGTTTGTCGATGCTATGTTAATGACAGATGCTGGTTGGCCACCTAGATTTATGCATACACCTGTCTGTCTTCAGTCTTTGCATGGCTGTTACCCACATGCACAAAAAAATCTCTGTTCCCCTTTGGGGATAAATGTCTCAAATCCCAGTCGTATAAATACTTCAAAGCTTAATGTTCAGTGGTCTCCACTGTCCACTCATTTTTATAGCTGTGTGTTTCAAAATCTCAAATTATATGTTCATACTTGCTTTATGACCAAATGAGGCCATCAAGAAATCTGGCCACATATTTTGGTACTGGTTGGAAACTGGCAGTGTCTTCCATTAAGAAGACTTGTATTCCTAGTGGAAACTTGTGATCAACCATCCAGTCATCCAGACTGGTTTCATGGGTTGCTAGGGAAGTGCTGTCACACCATCATCTGATCTTGAGGTGATAGTGCAGGTTTTCGTGGCTAGAATGGGTGTTTGCTTTAATACTTTAAGTGAAGGAGTTATGAGTGCTGGAGAATTCATAGCATGGAAAGCTAAGCTGTTTTCACCCCCTCAGGAGTCTGAAAGTACAGTGAAAGAGCTTTGACTGTGCAATTAAGATACTTAAATGTATCCCCAGCAAAGCCATGCACTGATGGAATGAGAATGTACGTAATGTAAAAATGGTATACCCCTGAGGTCCTCTCGGTGTAGCTGCAGTTCATTAGTTGACACTTTACCTTCCTGTAGTTTGCATTACCAAATCAGATCATCGTAGTCTTTTCTGCACATTTCCGAACCACTGTAATCTGTTTGATCTTTTCTAAAATTGGAGCTACTTTAGCTTCTGCGCTTATGTCCTCTGTTCTTCATCTGTCCCACAGTGTGCATCCCGCCACCCTTCTCGGACACTTCAATTCCATCACCTCTAGCTTCCTCATCTGCACTGCCTTTACTGCCCAGGTTTCTGTACCCATACAGTAGTACTGGTCGTACAACTGTCTTGTACACCTTACTTTTCAGCTTCTTTGGTATTCTGTCATACACTACACCTCAGACTATGCCAGTTGGCTGCAACCCCTCCAACCTTTTCCTCAACCACCTCTCCCAGATACTTAAAGCTATTAACCTGTTCTATCTTCCCTTCTACCTCAATTCTCAGCTTCTTTTGATTTCCCCAATTTGCTGCCATTACCACTGTCTTATCTGTGCTTAGTTTCATCCCATGTGCCTTAAGTTTTGCATTCCATTCCCCTGTCCTTTGCTGAAGTTCTTGCTTAGTCTGCCTGTCATCTGCATACAGCAATTCTGTTGATCTGTCCTCTCCTACCTGTTTATGTAGTCCATCACCAGTATGAACAGCAGTGGGCTCAGAGCTGAACCTTGGTGCACACCCACTCCCACTGGGAGCCCCTTTGTGAGACAGAACACTGTGTTTGTATTTGAGTCATTTGGTCCCTGTACATACTGCACTAATTCTGCAGGTATTTCTGGGACTTCAAGCCACTGCAGTTCTGCCCAAATCAGCTTTGTTGGAACCTTATCACTTGCTTTCTCCAAGTCTAAGAATGCTCAGTTGGACTCTTTCCTCATCTGTGGCTTTTTCAACCATCTGTCTTACTGCAAACACAGGGTCTGATGTTCTTAGTGTTGCACTGTTGCAGGCATCACCTGTGGGGTTATCCCTGCTGTGGTAGCCCTTAGCCGGCCCGAATACCAGAGTCAATGTTTTTGTGTGCCAGTTGCTGTCGCCTGTAGTCTGACGTCGGGTCGTCAATACTATAAAGCAAGGCATCCGACGTGTATTACATCAGTCTGTCTTGCCGTGCAGCCCGTTGCAGAAGCAGTTCACACAAGTGCCAGTCTGTCAGTACCAGAAGTCGAATTTCAGCATAAAACGTCTAAAGCGAAGTACACATTACGGACCCTTTTTTCTTGTTCTAAACTATGTCTGAAAGTTTTTTTTCTTGTTCTAAACTGTCTGAAAAAGTAAATTCTCGCCTGTGGAAGGCTGATCCCACACAGACTTTCTTACTGCATCACTTGTTTAGGCCCAGACCACAACGTCCCTCGTTGCTGGTTCTTTGCCTTCTTTAATGCAAGAACCATTCGCTGTAGAGCTCTTTGTAGACTGTTACTTTTGTATTCAGTCTTTGAATTCTGATATGGCATCCATCAGCCAACAATCTGTCTACATTCTGAAAAAACTTAGAAACAGGTCACACAAGGCTAAGCCTTATGACGACTCTTCCGCTAAGCAAGTCGTCTGTTATCCAGAATTCAGTGTGGCTCTTTTGCAACCCATGAAGCCTGACTTGCTTTCTACGCAGGCCTCTGCCGAGACCCTTTCGGAGTCCGGTATGCTGCATAAATCCAATTCATCTTCTGAGACTTTGGCTATCTCTGCCTCAGTTGGTTCCGGAGCCGCGACGCAGGCACCAGCTTCCAAGGAGGCCATTCGCACTACCAGTTCTAGACAGACGTCTTCTCTTCAGACTGTTTCTCAGAGTCTGGATTCTCTCAGGCCTAGAAGCCAGGCCACTCCTAGGAAATCTGCTTCTAGCCACCATCTTGCTACTGCTCCCCCTCCGCAAGCTCAGATGCTTAAAATGGGGGAGGATCTTATCTCCCTTATCCAAGGTACTCAGGCCCCCCCATCCTAAAAGGAAAAGGCACCTTTCTCCAGAAATTTGACAGACCAAGAGTCTGAGGAATCTGGTTATTCTGCTTTTGAAGAGGAACAACATCCCTTAACTGTTTGAGGATTCAGATGCAGAGGCATCCATCCCCTTTGCCTCTCCTCCAGAGGACCTCTCCTTCAGGGGAAAACCCTTCACTCCCTCAGGGAACTTTTTCAGTGGGAATCTCAGGACTACCCACAGTCAAACGACTTGGAGAGTTTCTGGACCTGCCCCGGCACAGACCCCTGGCCATCCCACCTATTCTGGAAGTGGTGGATGATTTCCATGAATCCAGCTTAGCCCCTGATGGCCTGCCTCCTGCTCCAACTAAACCTAACCGGTACTACCGTACCGGATTCTCCGATACCTGTACAGGAACCCTGCTGCAGACCCTGAGGTCATTACACAGGGACCCAAAGGAGCTACGACTAGTTCTGCCAAGAATCAACTTCCTTCTGACAAACTCTAGAGCTCTGGACTGATGGGGAAAGAAAGGTGTGGTCAGAGGTGTAAACTATCAGAGCACTCAGTTGTCAGTTCCATATGTTAAAATATCAACAACACACTTTGGAACAATTAAAACCGATGATTGCTACCTCTCCTGACAGTGCCAGCTCAAAAGAGCTGGCAGAATTACTACACTCTGCTTGTCAAGTGGTCATGCACTCATTACAATGTGGATACGACTTCCTAGAAGCCTCTAGCAGGGCAGCAGTGACAGGATCTGTTATTAGAAGACATGCATGGCTGAAGGAACATCCTCTCCCTGATCACATCAAGTCTAAACTTATTGATGCACCCCTAGATAAGGAATGCCTGTTTGGGGGGGAAGGTGCTTAAAAAGATGGAAGACAAAGCAAAATCTATGCAAACAGGAAAAGATTTCTTTCCAGTTCAACCCCCTAGATTCAGCAGGAACTTCCCTCTAAGCATTGGCCTTCCCTGCAACCCAGCAGACGTGGCCAAGGTAAGCCCTGAAGGGACAGGACATCCAGGCCCCTATCCCAGGGCCAGCAAAGAAGCAAACAATGGACCACTTCTGCCTCTAAGGCAGGGAGTTTTAAGCCAAGCTTCTATGGCAAGCACTCACAATGACTGTCCCTCCCCCCTCTGCCCTCTTTTCACTCATCTAAAACTAGGAGGAAGGCTCACCCTCCAAGGACAATTGGCTTTCTATAACCAATGGACATCAAAAATCATTCTCATTCTGCGAACTCCGTATTCCAAGAGAGTACCCAGACCCCCCCCCCCCCCAACCAGTGGGCAGAGCCATTAGAACAGGTAAAAACACTAATATCCCAGGGGGGAAGTAGAACCTGTCCCTCTAGATCAATAGAACCTGTCCCTCTAGATCAAACAGGAAGATTTTTTACTCCAGACTATTCCTTGTTCCCAGAAAAGAGGGCACTTGGCATCCCATCCTTTATCTATCCAAACTGAACACCTTCTTGGTGGTCCCCAGATTCAAAATGCTAACCTTGCAGCAGCTCCTGCCTATGCTCACACAAAATGCCTGGCTGGTGACACTAGACCTAAAAGCTGCCTATCTCTACATCCCCATCAGGGAATCGTGCAGAAAATTCCTGCACTTCAGAGCAGGCAATCAGCACTTTCAGTTCTCTGCACTACCCTTTGGCTTATCTACTGCTCCCAGACTATTCGGCAAATGCTTGGCCCTGGCTATAGCATTCTACAGACAGAGAAATATACAGCTTTACACTTACTTGGATGACTGCCTCATTTAGGTAAACAGCAAAGAAAAGTTGCTGCAGGACCTTCTCTTTTTCAAGAAAGTCCTAACTTCCCTAGGGTTCACCATCGAGAAAAAATCAAAGCAAAACCCCACCAGGAAAATTGTTTTACTGGGAGCTGTGCTGGACACAGCAACCCTAATGGCCTTCCTGTCCACAAAAGCAGAACTTCCTACCTCTCTACTTCACCCAGCTGGCTTCCAGAAGTCACCTCACTGTGAGGAAGTTCCTAGAAGCCCTGGGCTGCATGGCATTTTGCATCCTTCTCATCCCTCTCGCCAGGCTTCACATGAGAACTTCAGTGGTACTTAATTTGGTGTTGGCACTCTGTCCCTAGAGACCACTCTCCCACTGATCCCTTGCATAAGGGATGAATTTTTCTGGTGGGCAGAGGCCTGTGCCATGAACTAGGGTCTTCCCTTCATCCTCTGCCTTTCTGGCTAGACCATCACCACTGACGCCCCAGATAAAGCTTGGGGCACTCACCTAGCAGGCAGCTGTATCCAAGGCCTTTGGAATGCCCAGCAACTTCACTTGCACATCAACCAGAAATGAATGGCAGTGCAAAATGCTCTGACTTACTTCCAACCCCATCTCAGGCCAGGGGTCCTAATTATAAAAACAGAACACCACAGTAATGTGGTACATCAACAAGCAGGGGGGCACCCAACCTTACCCCCTATGCAGGTTAGCTATGAGTCTCTGGCTTACAGCCCCCTCCATAGGGCTACACCTAATTGCCCACTACTTACCAATAATCAACAACACACACTGGCAGACCACCTAAGCAGAAACTTACTTGACCCATATGAATGGCAGCTCTACAGAGAAATCTTTCTGTATATCACCCAGGAGTGGGGGACCCCAGAGTTGGACCTCTTTGCCTCACACTTCAACCACCAGTTGCACATTTGTAACAGGGAGTATCACCTAGCATGGAAGGTGGATGCCTTGACCTTCCCCTGGAGCTCCCTCTGTATATACACATACCCTCCTCTGCCCCTTATTCCCAAGGTTCTGATCAAAATAAGAGGGGAGAGACCAAAGGCCATCCTCATTACTCCAGATTGGCCCAGACAGCATTGGTACCCCTTACTACGCAGTCTGACCTTGCAGCCCCCAAAGCTGCTTCCCCTGAGGTCAGACCTCTTGACCCAAGGAGAGGGGGAAGGCACTGCACCCAGAACTACAGACTATCAAACTTTCAGCATGGTGTATATTTTTAAAAGCTAACCAGAAGTCCCAGTCAAGCAGATGGGTCCTGGATATCATCAAAGAGGCCAGAAGGCCCAGCACAAGAAACTCTTGTGCAGGAAAATGTAAAAGATTCTGCTCATAGAAGCCATCAAAAGGGAGCAGTACCTCCCAACCCTCCATTCCTCTCATCCTGGATTACTTGGCAGATTTGCTCAATAGTGGCTTCTCCTTCTGCATTAAAATCCATGCCTTGGCCATCTCTGCCCATTATGATTCAGACCCATCCCTCCTCTTCTCATCCTTTGATTAAACAATTCCTCAGAGGGGCTTCTAATATCAGGCCTCCTGGAAGACCTACTCCACCCTGGGACCTGAATTGTTAGAGAAACTAACCTTACCTCCTTTCGAACCTGTCGCTTCAACAGAATTGAAATACCTCTCCTGGAAGAGTGCCTTCCTACTAGCTATCACCTCAGCCAGAAGGGTCTTGGAACTTCAAGCTCTCATGGCTGTTGAGCCCTTAGTAATTTTCCATGCAGACAGTCTCTCCCTGAGGATTAATCCCTCCTTTATGCACAGGGTGTTATCTGTTGTGACCTTTAACCAGGCCATACACCTTCCCACCTTCTTTCCCAACCCTCAAAACAAGGAGTAAAAATTTTACAGTCACTAGACGTGCACAGACCACTCCGATACTATCTGGACCGTACTAAGCCATTCAGAAAAACTGACCAGCTTCTTGTAAGCTTTGTCCCAGGAGCAGAGGGGAAGCCCATCTCCAAACCATTTCCAAATGGATTTCACACTGTATCCATATGTTTGTGTTTCACTGTTGCAGTCCTTACAAATGGGTTATCCAGCTCCCGGTAGCCTGCAGTCGGCCAGAATACCAAAGTCCTTGGTATATGACGTCGGATGCCTCCTGAATAAGCCTGACGCCAGGACGTCGGGTATAAAGGGAGGCAGCCAATGTAATTTCCTCAGTCTTTCTTGCCGCAGAGCCTGAAGCAGAAGCAATTTGCATGAGTGCCGGTCGACCGATTACCTCCTTTTTGTATTCTGACTTCTAAAGTTGAAGACCTCCTCAGATGAGCACCCTGTTGGGGACCCTTTTTTGTTGCTTTAACGAATGTCAGAGAAAATTAATAACTGTCTTGCCTGTGGAAAACAGATTCCGCAGCATGATTTTCATTCTTATTGTATTACTTCTTTGGGCCTTGAGCACATAGTCCAAAATTGCGATCTCTGCTTCTGTTAACCGATGTACCATATGCCATAGAGCTAGGATTTTGTATAAGCACTTCGGAGTTTGGCCTGAGTTTGTTGGTATGGTGTCTTCTGGTCTCCCGACTTTGGATGTGCCTAAGAAGTGCAAGGATAAGGACCACAACAGGCCTAGGGTTAAATTAACCGTTTACATCCCTGTTAAGTGGGTTGTCAGTCCAGCGGCAGCCAGTGAGGCGCTTTCCTTGCCCCTGCAGTCCACTGATGTTCAGCAGCAGGCATCTTTGGAGGCCTTTCCCAAGTCCTCCATTTCTCAGGCTTCTACCTTGCCTTCTGACCCTCCGCCAGTCATCGCCTCTGGCTTCAGAGGTGCTAGGCAGGCATTGGCTTCTGAGGCCTCTTTATTCTGCCCGGAGACCAGATCCAGACAGACTACCACGGCCCACATTTCTGCGGTGGCTAGGCCTCCCGAGTCCCTCCAGCTTTCTTAATAAGCCTCTCTGCAGAAAATCTACTAAACAGGTGGCCTCCCCTCAGTTACCTCAGGCTCCGATGGTTAAGATGGCTAGTGATCTCTTAACTCTTATCAGGGGCTCTCAGCCTCCTTCTAAGAGGGCTAGGGAATCGTCCCGAGATGTTTTGTCTGCATCAGACTCGGAAGTTTCTAGCAACTCTGCTGATGGACATTCTCAGCTTTTTTCTGGTTTTGAGGACTCTGATGCTGAAGACTCCATTCTGCCCCCCCCCCCCCCCCGAAGATTTCTCTTTTGAGGATACTCTGAATACCCTCAGGGAGCATTTTAGATGGGAAAGTCAGGATTTCCCTCCATAGAAGAAGCAGATTAGGGAGTTCTTGGATTTGACTCAGCATAAGCCTTTGGCTGTTCCTCCGGTTTTGGAAGTTGATGTTTTCATGGAGAATTCTTTGACTCCTAATTCTGTTCCTCCTGCTCCCAGAAACTCTGACAGGTATAGAGTTCCTGATTCTAATCTGTTCCTTTTCAAGAATCCTACTGCTGATCTAGAGATCATTTCTCAGGGCCCTAAGGGTGTTAAAGCCATGGTTGCTAAAAATGCTGTTCTTTCTGACGTGGAATCTAGGGCCTTAGGTGGGGTAAAAAGATTTATGCTTCTTCCACCCTGGCTATTAGGTCTGTTAATTGTTTCTTTCATATGCTTAAGTATCAGCAGCATACTTTGGAGGCTATCAAGGCTAAAATTGCTGGTGTCCCTTCCCTGTTGGAGAATAAGGACATGCAAGACTTATTGAATTCTGCCACTCTGGTAAATAAACATTATCTACATTGTGGGATTGACACTTTGGAGGCTTCTTGCAGAGCAGCGGCCACTGGTTCTGTTATCAGAAGACTTGCTTGGCTCAGGGAACAGCCCCTTTCTGTACCTGTAAAGTCTAAATTACTGGACATACCTTTGCATAAGGGCAGTCTTTTTGGAAGCAAAGCAGAAGAGGTGTTTGAAGCTGGAGGATAAGGCTAAATCTGTGCAAGCTGTTAAGGACTTTCTGCAAGTTCTGCCTCCTCGTTTTAGCAGGCATTACCCTTCTAAGAGTTGGACTTTTCCTGACCCTAGTAAATAGGGGTCGTACTAGATCCAGAGGCTACAGGTCTTCCAGGGGACAGACTTCCACCCCTTACAAGGCTAAACACTGGCAGGCGTCATCTTCTAAATCTGGGAGTTCTAAGCAGACTTCCCAAAGCAAACTTTCTCTGACTCCGGCTTTCCCCCGCTTGTCTTTGTGGGCCCAGGGTTTCCTTTGGGGAGAAGGTTAGCCATTTTTGCCAATGTCTGGCACACTATCACGGATGACAAATGGGTGCTAAAAATAGTATCTCAAGGCTACACATTCTCCTTTCACACCTTCCCGGACCTCCAAGGATACCCCGATATTCCCCCTCTTCAAAGGCCGGAACAGAAAACCAAGTTTCTTCCTTGCTAAACCTGGGAGCAATAGAGCCAGTTCCTGCACTTCAGATAGGCCAGAGTTTTTACTCGAGACTTTTACTGGTTCCCAAAAAAGGGGGCACCTGATGCCCTATTCTGGATTTGTCCGTTCTAAAACACCTTTCTGGTGATTCCCAAATTCAAAATGCTCACCCTTCAGCAGTTGCTGCTAATGCTGACCAAGAATTGCTGGGTGGTGACTTTGGACATAAAAGAAGCTTACTTGCACATCCCTATAAGAAAAAGCTGCAGGCAGTTCCTTCGTTTCAGAGCAGGGACGGGCACTTCCAATTCCCTGCACTGCCGTTTGGCTTATCTACTATTCCCACAGTTTTTACAAAATGTCTGGCTCTAGTCATTGCCTTTTGCAAGCAAAGAAACCTTCAAATTTACCCTTACTTGGACGATTGCCTTATTCAAGCAAACTCTCCAGAGCAACTGCTAAAGGATTTGGAATTTGTATAGCCCAAAGAGGTGAGAAGGTTCTTTACAGTCAGCGAAAAGAAGTGAAAATTGGTACCCACCAGGGAGATTGTATTCCTGGTAGTGAATCTGAACACAGCCGCCCAGTTGGTCTCTCTCCCTCAAGAGAAACAGATGAATCTTTCGAATTACTTCAAGGACTTTGCAAGCATGACCCAGCTCTCTGCAAGGCAATTCCTGCAAGCCCTGGGGTTCATGGCTTCATGTATTCTAATGATTCCATATGCAAGACTGCACATGAGGAAAATACAATGGTACCTCAAAAACCTTTGGTGTCAACACACTCAGGATTTAGACTTGATTCTTCCTCTGGTTCCCTGCCTGCAGACTGAGTTCTTTTGGTGGGCAACGGCCTATGCACAGAACAAAGGCCTACCTTTCTGTCCACCTCCTGCCAGCCAGACTCTTACCACGGATGCCTTTGACTACGCTTGGGGAGCGCATCTAGAGGGCACATGCATTCAGGAAACTTGGACCTATCAGCAAGCTCAACTGCACATAAATCGGATGGAAATAATGGCAGTTCAGCAGGCCTTGATGGCTTTCAAACATCTTCTCTCTCCTGGTACTCTTCTAATCAAGACGGGCAACACTACAATCATGTGGTACAACAGCAAGCAGGGAGGGACTCACTCTTACCCCCTGTGCAGACAAAGCATGAGACTATGGTCCATGGCAGCCTCTTTGAGCTTTCATCTGATAGCTCAGTTTATTCCAGGAAGGCTCAACACCTTGGCAGACCAATTGAGCATGCAGGTCCTTGATCCTCACGAGTGGCAACTAAACAGGACCATCTTCCATCGCATCATTCAGCGTTGGGGCACTCCTCAGGTGGATCTCTTCTTCTCTAGCCAACCACATTCTTCCAACCTTTTGCACCAGGGATCATCACGACAAAGCTTAGAAAGTGGATGCTTTGTCCTTCCCCTGGACACAGCTATCTATCTATACATTCCCTCCTCTGCCTCTTCTTCCCAGAGTGCTGTTAAAGATAAGGGATGAAAAACCAAGGGCCATCATCATAGCTCCAGACTGGCCCAGGCAGCATTGGTATCCACTTCTTCACAGTCTCTTCCCAGTCTCTGGTTTGGCATCTTCCCCTGATACCAAATCTCTTTGCTCAGGATGAAGGAAAGATTCTGCATCCTAACCTTCGGACTCTGCATTTGACTGCCTGGCTCATAATTTAAACCTTTCTCAACAGGTAGTGGAGGTCCTTCATGAGGCCAGGAGACCTAGTACTAGGAAATCTTATGCAGATAAGTGGAAAAGATTCTCTATTTGGGTGCAGACTAGAGGAGAAGACCCATCTCAACCTACTCTTTCTCTAATTCTTGATTACCTGGCAGGTTTACTTAATGGCAGACTTTCCTTCTCTTCTATCAAGATTCATGCGGCTATTTCTGCTCACTGTTCCTTTAAATAACCCATTTTCTCTCATCCCCTGATGAAACAGCTCCTCAGGGGAGTTTTAAATTTAAAGCCTCCCAGAAGGGCACCTACTCCTGCTTGGGATCTTAATTTTGTGCTTGAGAAACTTACTCTGCCTACCTTTGAGCCTGCTGCCTCAGCAGATTTGAAGTTTTTCCTGGAAAACTGCATTTCTTTTGGCCATTACTTCAGCTAGAAGAGTGTCTGAGCTGCAGGCCTTAATGGCATTAGAGCCTTTTATCACTTTCCATGTGGATCGGGTTTCTCTTTGGACTAATCCTTTTATGCCTAAGGTGGTTTCTAGCCTGACTCTTAACCAGTCTATCCACCTGCCTACCTTCTTTCCTAATCCTCAGAATAGAGGAGAAAGGTTGCTACATTCTCTGGATGTGCATAGGCAACTTAGATTTTACATGGATAGGACTAAACCTTTCAGAAAGTCAGATCAGTTGTTGGTCAGTTTTGCTTTTGGAGCACAGGGCAAGTTATTTCTAAGCAGACTATTTCTAAGCGGATTGCTCATTGTTTTCAATTTGTTACTTGCAGCATGGCAAGGTTCCTCCTCAGGGCATTAAGACCCATTCTACTAGAGCTACCTCTACCTCAGCAGCTTTTCTTAGAGGTTTACCTGAGGGCATCCTAGAAGCAGCTACCTGGACCTCTGTCCACACTTTCACAAAACATTACAATTTGCCCTTGTTTTCCAAGTCCAGGACTGGTGTTGCCACTGCAAGTTACAGGGCATTCTTACCAACCATTAGTAAGTGGTGTTCCTCCTCCCTTTTTGTTTTTTCCTGGGCTTTGGGAACCAACCCATTTGTAAGGACTGCAACAGTGAAACACGAGCATAGTACAGTTGTGTACACTTACCATAAATGTAGATGTTAGAGTGTATTCACTGTTGCAGTCCTGGCCCCCCCCCCCTTCCATCCCCCTTTTTTCCTAGGGCACAGACTGGATTTTTTCTTTACCTGGTCTTACTTTTTTGGGGGCTCGTGACAATTGTGGCAAGAAACTCGGGAAATGACGGCTGCCTGTCTTTATACCTGATGTCAGGCTTACTCCAGAGGCAGCTGATGTCCTATACTAAGGACTTTGGTATTCTGGCTGAATGTGGGCTACCAGGAGCCGGATAACCCATTTTGTAAGGACTGCAACAGTGAATACATTCTAACATCTACATTTATGGTAAGTGTACACAACTTTGCTTTCTACTACAGACTACATGGGGAAACCCATCCCTAAGTCTATCTGTACCCACTCCACTAGAGCAACCTCCACTTCTACTGCCTTCCTCAGAGGAGTACCAACCAGGGACATCTGCGAAGCGGCCACCTGGACCTCTGTTCATACCTTTACAAAGCATTACAACCTACCTCTCATTTCTAAGTCTAGGGCAGGGTTTGCCTCTGCAGTTCTGCAGGGCCTCCTGACCCATACCTAGGATTCTACCTATCCTTCCACCCTTTACCTCAGCTTTGGGAATCCTCCCACAGGTGATGACTGCAACAGTGAAACACGAAGAACATAGTACAGTTGTGTACATATACCATAAATGTAGAATTTAGTGTATTCACTGTTGCAGTCTTGGTTTCCCTCCCTCTCCCTTTTAACATCTTCCCCTAGGGGGGCACAAGCTTCCCAAGGTGGCTGTTAGCCACTAGGACTACTTCTCTATTTTCCCTTGTGCTTCTGATGGGTTAGGGCAAGAAAACCTGATGCAATGTCTGCTGCCTTGCTTTATAGTACTGATGACCTGACTTCAGACTACAGGCGACAGCAGCCGGCGCACAAAAACATTCTCTGGTATTCGGGCCAGCCGAAGGCTACCACAGCAGGGATAACCCCACAGGTGATGACTGCAACAGTGAATACACTAACATCTACATTTATGGTAAGTGTACACAACTGTACTTTGTGCTGCATCATGATCTGAATCGGAACAGCTCATCTCCCATCTTACATTTACTACTCTGTGTATCTGTTTATCAATCACCCTCTCCAGAGCTTTCATACAGTATCACAGGATTTTGATGCCTCTCTACTGCCAACAGTTGTTGATGTCCCCTTTGATCTTGTACACTGGTATGAGCATACTTATTTTCCAGTTATCTGTTGACACTGCTATGAGTACCCTCAGGAGCCAGTTCTCACCTATCTCACCCAACATCTTTATCTGCTGTGATCTCACCTGAGCCTACTGCTTTCCCTGACTTTGCAATACCTAGCTTCTGCCAACATTAGTCTGGAAAAATGCAAAGGGAGAAAATACAAAGACACAAGATACTGCTCATGTCTCAACCCACACTACCAGGTCTACCAACTGATTTCACAGCCCCCCTGGGCATTTTGCACTAGATGTATGATGTGTGGAGCAGCTGCCACTGGCTCTGTTATCCACAGACATGCATGGCTCAGGAATCTGACACACAGATCAGGTCAAGGCAGAGTTGATGGATGCACCTTTAGACAAGTTTTTTTGGACCCCAAGCTGTAAAGGTGTTTGAAAGCTGGACAAAAAAAGAAAACAAATTAAAATTGTGAAAGTTTTACCAATTGCCTACACATCAGTATAATAGGAAGTAGCCTTACAAGCTGTGACACCCACCCCCACGGCAGGGCAAGGCCTCCTGCCAAGAAAGCCAGACAGTCCAAAAGGTGGCAAACAGACCAGAGAGCTCCAAAGAGCCCACTCGGCACTGAGACCAACTGACAGTCCTCAACCCCTGATCCCTCTACCTTCCCTTCCCACCTGTCCTCTGGCAGGAAGACACTACTCCTGACAAGAATGGAAAACTATTACCAGAGACCAGCGAGTCCTTCAAATCATAGAAAGGGACTACTCCATTCATTTTAAAGAAGTTGAGCCCCTTGGCATTCCAAAGCCCCAAAAAGAGCAGAATAGTTTCTTACCACCTGTTCCTTGTAGACTTGCTGCAACAAGGATTGATTCATCCTGTTCCTCTAGGTCAGGAAGGAAAAGGTTTTTATTCAAGGATCTTTCTAGTCCCAAGAAAGGACATCTGGAGGCCTGTTTTGGACCTGTCGAGGTTAGACATTCTTTTGTTCCAAAAATTCAAAATGGCAACCTTACTGAAGTTTCATGTCCCTATTGCACACTGCTTTTAGCAGCAGGCTTGCACTCCCAGTTTTGTGCCTTACTGTTTGGTCTGTGTACTAACTTTTCACAAAGTACTTGGGTCCTCTGATAGCCCACTGATGAACTCTAGGGGTTCACACTTACTGTTACGTAGATAACTGTCTCATCCAGGGAAAGTCCATAGACAAGACTCAACACTTTGTAGGTCACAATAGACTGCTTCCCAAAGGTAGGTCTCACCCTAAACCTCCAAGTCTCAAACTTCCATAAAGATTCTTTCTCAGAGCCCTCAACTCTATGCAACAAAAAGTCTTCTTTCCAAAGAAAAAAATCTTTCCAACAAACTACATGATCAGCTTGCTGCCAAAGCTACAGATCTTGGCAAGAGTTTCTCAAGTTCTTGCTGTGCATGGCTTCTTGCATATTTATGATCTCCCTTGAAAAACTACAAATGAGAAAGCTGCAATGGTTCCTAAAAAAATTTGTGGGAACATCATTCTCAGCCGCCGAAAACACTTCTGCCTTTCCTTCCATGCCTAAAAAAGGTGTTGCTATGGCGGAAAAGCACCATTTTACAGAATACGTGTGCAAACCTTTCTTTTCCAAAAGCAGACAAGACCATCTCTACAAACTGCTTAGACATAGGCTGAGGAGGGCTCACCTGTGGACCATGAAGGTGCAGGGCATCTGGACCCCAGATCAGAGGAAGCCACATACCAACCAGAAAATGTGGTTGGCCATCTGCCTAGCCATGAAAGCCTTTCAACAGTCTAACATCAAGGACTTTTGATTTAGACAGAATACCAGAAGCCGTGTGATACATAAACAAGGGGGCACTCTCTCACTCCTTGTGCAGTCTCACTATAAAGATTTGGTTGTTGGCACAAGACCCAAAACTAACTCTTATCACATCCTGCATTCTGGGATGGAACAGTACCCTAGCAGACTCCTTAAGCAGGAATCTTCTGGACCCCAATGAATAGATGCTGAAGAGAAAGCTTTACTGGACTTTACCTCAGTAGATCTTTTGCCACCCACCAAAATGGAAGACTTCAGAAATTTTGCTCCAGAATCCAGTAGCAGGGACATGGAAAATAGACACATTTGTATTCAAATGGACCAACCTGTTTCTGTATGCCTTACCTTTCCACCCTTAAACCTTGATTCCCAGGGTTTCTGAATAATGGTTAGGACAGGCAAGCCAAGTATGATTATTATTGCTGCATACTGGCCAGGACAACACTGTTTTCCTCCTTATGACCTTCAGCAGAGGAAGGTTAACTCTCTCCCACAGGTTATGTACCACCACAGCCAGGTTAAGAACTTAGTATTCCACCCTCACATTTCAGCACTCACTGACCGCCTGAAGGATTGGGTTTTAACACCTGAAAATGTCAACTGACCCCTCTTTGGTGCTAACCATCCTCAAGGAAGTAAGGAAATCCTCCACCAAAAAATTATACCTAGCTACATGGAAGATCTTCTCCATCTGGTGCTACAGCAAGAACACCCCTACACGTGTAGACATCAGTCGTGCAGTACCTCCCATGTGTAGACATCAGTCGTGTAGTACCTGTTAGATCTGTTCAACCAGAGACGTTCTCATTGTATAAGGCTTCTGCTTCTGCCATCTCAGCTTGCCTGCCTCATTCCCCTCTCATTTACTCTTACCCCCCACCTGAAGTTATAGGGATCATTTTCTTGACGCCACCTAGGAGCCCAGTTCCTACCTAGGCTCTGTGTGCTAGAAAAACTCCCTTTGAACTAGTAGCATCTACCCTGTTAAGGTGGTTTTCCAAGTGAGCATCTTTACTAATTGCAATCACTTCAGCTGTAGGCCATTATGTGCAAAGAGCCTTTCACAGAGAGAGGGTAACCCTTAGAACTAATCCATCTTTAATGCCTAAGGTGGTAACAGAACTCTGTCTAAACCAGGCTATCTGGCTGCCAGTTTTTTTTCTAAACCCTCAGAACAAAGTGGAGCAATTCTTTCATTCCTTGGCTGTACACAGGCAAATTGGGTACTATTTAGACAGGACAAAAAACCCAAATAGAGCAAAGCAACTGTTAGTGGCTTTCACAGAAGGGGAAAGAGCATAAACCGGTCTCCAAACAAACCATATCCAAATGGATAGCCACTTGCATTGGATTGTTACACTTGACAGGAAAACCTCTTCCTGATCATGTCAAAGCCCATTCTACACAGCACAGAGCAGCTAAAATTGCCTACAGAGTTCTACACAGGCCATTCTAGAAGCTGCCATCTGGAACTCGCTGCACAGATTTACAGAACACTAGAATTTAGGCATTGCGTGTAGAGCTCGAGCAGAGTTTGCTACAGCTGTCCTGCTAAACCTGTACTTCCTAAGGGCCAGAAGCTTCTACCACCCTTCCACTGGGTTTTGGAATTCTTCCAAGAATCAGTAGTTCATCATTGACTGTGAAGTACAATATTACAGCTCTCACACTTACCGTAATTGCAAATATTCAATTAGATCATTGTTGCAGTACAAACTGCCACTTCCCCACCCCATTTGTCTGCTTGACCCTTTCTTTCCAGCCCTCATTGGGTGCAAGGGATAAAGGAGACGTCTGCAGATCCTTGATCATCCCCACTTAAGACATTAGGCAAGTTTGCATTTACAGAAAAGGCTGCAAACCATTTTAACATTTTCCCTTTTAAATGCAATATACAGCAAGTATATTTTTCTTGGCTACTATCAGTGTAACATTCCAAAAACTTGCTGAATTCCTCCCTTCCCTTTAACTTCACTCCTCCTCCCCATTAATATTATTTTGCATGCATTTCCCCACACTTTGTTTACTTGCATGTAATTTGCTCCTTCCCTTTTCTAAAGATCTCTTCCGGTTCTTTTCCTATCTCATATTTAGTACCTCAAATAAGTTGGTGTAGAGTTTGATTTCCATTTTCTACTAATTGTTTTTTTTGGCAGCCAACATAATTAAAATTAACAAGGTCTTGCTGTGTATAGGCATTTCAGATCCTGTATCCCAGCTAAAAAGCATTTCATTACTTGCAGCTATTTGCTTATCCATTATTTGATAGAGTAATCTCTAGGGAATTTTTAAAATTTGCAACTCATTACACTCCCAAAACGTATGTTCCCAGTTACCTTTTTCTTCCTCACCTCTAACATTTATCTACCTGTGGAAAAATTCTTTGCAGTCTGCTTAGGGCATAAACATACCTATGCAAACACTTCCAAGCAAAGATCAGAAACCTTCTGGCCTTGGTTGCACACTTGGGATTCAAATAGCTTCCAATTTTTTTCATGTACATTTTTTCCTGTCTTGTCTTCCCAGTCTTTAACCTCATCTGATTCTCTGTTATCATGCAGTATTTTTATATGCCCCACTAATTATCCCTTTTTAAACAGCTGCAACTATTCTAGATGCAACTAAAAACTCTACCAGTGGAAGTCTTTAGCTTATGAGATCAAGCCGTGTTAGGGAAGACCGTCTCTAGCCTGCAATGCAAATGTCATCTTGGCCTCTACCCACTTTATTACCTTTTCTGCTTCATTTGCTCTCAGTATCTTTCTTCCTTTGCCAAGTTTCTCCAGTAAATTACAGTCCCTTTTTTATTAATTTTTTATTTAAATTATAGTCCATTACCTATTTTCTGTGCCCCTACATGCAGTCATCCCTATTGGCAAAATTTCTGTTCTTGTATTAACTTGGTTCTGGGAATACTTTCTGCTATTTTAAGTATGTAACCTTCCGTATGGTTGTTCTCAAGGATCTGCATCCAAAATCCCATCCTCTTTCTTGAACTTCTCCTTGCTTCATAATCACTTTCCACTTTGAACTGTAACCTTTTGCCTGTTATGTATGTGAGCTTTTAACTGTGTAGGTATAAAATATACATTCAAATCAGATAACCCTAAATCCCCTCTTCCAGTTGGAAGGATCAGCTTATCCTACTTAACCCTTGCCGTCTTTCCTACCAGATAAAGTCCTTTAATGCTTTATTATTGTCCACAACTTTTCCTCTGGTTGGTAAAAGTATGCCTGACCCATATACAAAACTAAAGGGAATAAAAACATTTTTACTGCTTCTGTGTTACTATCCATAGCCGTAAAAAGTTTTTCCAGTTTCTCAGTTTTTGTATTATATTTTGTTGCTATTTTAGCTGCTATAACAGATGCCATTTTAATCCATACTCCTAAATACTCAGTCCTCATAAATATGGTTATTACAGAACTGATTCATGTGAGGGGGGTACATAATTTACTGCTATTGCCTTTGTTTTTATCTTCATTAATTGTGTATCCCGAAAAGACTCAAACGGTCTCAAAATGTTCCATAACAAAGATGTCCTTTTCTGGATTTATCAGGTACAAAATATAATCTGCAAATACATTTTTCTTGATTACCATACCAGTTATATTTTTTTATTTTGTAGGGCCTTATTTTCTTTGCCAGTGGCTCTAAATATAAAGCAAATGACAAAAGAGAAGAAGGCCACCTGCCTGGTTCCTGTTTTCAAACACAGCTCATCTGAGAGGAACCCTCCCACTTTGATCCTTTCCTCTGACCCTTTATATATCCTTCTAATTAACCTCATTTTGTCAGGGAATGCAAATGATTTTAATGCCTACTCCTTAAATCCCAGCTTACCCTGTCAACTGCTTTCTCTGCATAAAGAACCACCAACAACAGAGGTATTTTCTTACATTCTGCTTCTCTTTGGATCACCAGTGTTCGTGTTGTCAAATGTTTGCCTCTGCTCCACAAAACCACACCAATCCATATAAAGTTTGGCAACACCTTTACCATTTTTTTAGTTAGTATAGACATAAACACTAGATAACTGGTTTAAAATTGAAATGGATCTATACGAAGCTGGCTCTGAAGGGTCTTTGCCATTTTTAGGTAACAGCCACCAGAGATTCCTTATAAGATGTTGGTGCTTACCCTCCTTTTAAAATACTATTATGTATTCCAGATGTTTATCACTTTCTTCCCTCCTAATTTCCAGGCTTCCACAGGAGTACCATCTGTTCTTTGCATCTTTTCCTGAAGATGATTATATATATCACTATTTTTATCTAAACGCCTCCAATCTCCTGGCATAATTTAAATGTTCCATAAAATATTATATGTGCACTCTTTCTTGATTCCACATTTCTCTGCTTTATATAAATTTTCATAACATTTCTGAACATCGCTAAAACCCCTACAGGACCTCTGGTTATTTTACTTATAGGTTCCCCAAGTTTGGCAACAATCTCTTCTTTCAGTGCAATACATGCAAATTAGTAAAGTAACCATAGTGCAATGCTGTAATGTCCATAGTGTAGTACTCTGATGTTCACAGTGCAATACTCAAATGTCTGTTTCTGTGCAAGGATCAATGCAATGTCTTAATCAAGTACCTGTGCGATACTTGAGCCTCATGCAAGTAAGTGTTCAGTTCGAAAAGTGTTGACATTTTTTTCTAATTATGTGCAGTATTAGTCTGTCTACCTGCATGTCTGTGATGTAGTAGCTAGGTGTTACATGTGTAAATGTCTGAAAATATATATGTTGTCTGCACATTGAGTCTGGGGAGACAGAATTTCATTCAGTTTTTGCACTTGTGTGATTTCTGAATGACAAAATTTACTTTGACTTTGAACTCTTTCAATGTTTTGTTACCTTAGTCATTGTGATAAATGTTCTTATGCCCTGGAGGTACCAAAAATTGCTTAACTGCAGTCTTTCTAAACTCATGCATTTTGTCCAGGTACTCCCTTATTTTCTGTTTAGCCCTCTATTTTTGCTTCTCCTCTTGTTCTGTGAGATTCCCTTTGATGTTCATCGTGTTACCCTGCTGCAGTCATCGCACTTGGGTTATCCTGCCGTCAGGCGGTCCCACAGTTGGCCGGAATTCCAAAGTCTTGGTCCGGCGTCGGTTGCTGTCGCTTCTTCCCTGACGTCAGTGCGCCAGGGGTATATATAATGCATCAGACGCCATTTTCTTCAGTCTTTCTTGCCGCGCGGTGCCCAAAGCAGAAGCAGTTCACAAGTGCCAGTCGGCCGACTCCTGAGATTTTTGAAGTCGAATTTGAGATCCGAAGTCTTCAATAAAGCTAAGTACCCCGTTGGGGAAACTTTTCTTGCCTCAGACCGATGTCAGAAAAAGTTAACAATTGTATTTCTTGTGGGAAGCAAATACCTCAAGGATTTTCATTCTTACTGCATACCTTGCCTAGGCCCAGACCACACAGTCACTGGTTTTCATTTTTGTGCTAGGTTTAATAAGCGTACTATAAAAAGACGCTTTGATATTGCACGACACTACTTCGGTAGAAAATTTAACTACACAATGCCGTTGGAGCAACCGACTACCGGCGTGCACAAAAAACGCAAGGATAAGGACAGGCAGCCTAGACCCAAGCCAGACTCTGAGGCCTCGGCTGGTCTGGTCTGGTCTCCAGTTCACCGGTCTTCAGTGAGGCTCTGACACAGCCCCTGACTACCGCAGATTTGGAACCCGAGACCGCTTCGGAGCCTTTGGCGGAAAGTACTAGGCCGACGCAGCCATTTTGTTTAGCCCCTACCAACGACACTGCAGAAAGAGATGTCGGTGCTGCAGAAACACCTTCGGTTTCTGAAGGTGTCTTCAGACCGACGACTCTAGCCATAAAAACGTATCTTAAGCTTAAGACTCCTATTAAACCTAAAAAGACTGCACTTCAGTCTCCAGTTCAAGGCCCCATGCCTAAGAAACAGATGCTTAAAATGGCTGAAGATTTGATCTCTTTAATCAGGGGTTCCCAACCCCCACCCAACAAAAGGCCTAGACAAGAGGAGGATTATGTCTCCTCTGATCAAGTGTCTATTTCCTCAGGCTCCTCTGAGGACCAAGATTACTCCTTCTCCCCTTATGAAGATTCTGATGCTGAGGATTCTATTCCCTCAGCTTCTCCTCCTGAAGACTACTCCTTTGGGGAAACTTTACACACTATGAGGGAACATTTTCACTGGGAAGGTCAGGGCTACTCTGACTCAAAGAAAAGGCTCAGTTTCTTTTACTCCCCAGCCCAGACCACTTGCCATCCCCCCAGTTTTAGACATTGTGGAAGATGTTTACTTAGAATCTAGTTTGAACCCAGATTCTCTGCCTCCTGCTCCAGCCAAACCTGACAAATACTATAGAGTGCCTGATTCCCACAAATTCCATTATAAAAGCCCCGTTGCTGATCCAGAGACTATCTCCCAGGGTCCCAGAGGGGCTAAGGCTTTTATGGCAAAAAATCCTATACCCTCTGAAAGGGACTCCAGAGCACTGGACAGGTGGGGGAAAAAGGTTTGCACCTCAGCCACTCTAGCTATGAGAGCACTAAATTGCCAATTTCACATGCTAAAATATCAGCAATTTTTAATGTCTCAGTTAAAACAAAAAATGAGCACACTCCCTCAACAGTCTGAATTGAAAGAAATGCAGGATCTGTTGCATGCAACTGAACAGGTGGGCAAACATACTTTACAATGTGGGTTTGATTCTTTGGAGGCTTCCTGCAGAGCAGCTGTCACTGGGTATGTTATTGGTTAAAGGAACAAACTCTGCCTGATCATGTTAAAGCAAAGCTTCTAGATGCTCCCTTACAGCAGGATGTTCTTTTTGGAGTTAAAGCAGAAGAAGTCTTAGAAAATGGAGGATAAGGCAAAATCAGTGCAGTCAGTCAAAGATTTTCTACAGGTACAGCCCCCTCGCTTCAGCAGAAATTGGCCAACAAAAAATTGGTCCTTTCCAGCTACTGACAGACCACAGAGGGGTAAATACAGACGTCCAAGAGGCAGAGGACAACCACAAGCCCAATACATACCTCGACAATGGGGCACTGCAACACAGAAGGGAGGAGAAGACAGGTCCCAAACTACCAGAAGGCAAACTCAATGACTTGCACCTCATCTGGCCAAGCAACACTCTCTTGGCAGCCCCCTTGGGAGGAAAAATCGCACTTTTTTCAGACAACTGGCACATTGTCACAAAGGACAAATGGGTCCTAGACAAATGGGTCCTAGACATAATTTCAAGAGGATACAAATTCCATTTTCACACCTTGCCAATGAAAAGAGGAATGCCAAACCTGCCACAAAATCAATGGGCAGAGGCACAAAAACAAATTACAGCTCTCGTGGACATGAGAGCCATTCAACTGGTACCTACACGGGAGCAAGGCCAAGGATTTTACTCAAGACTCTTTCTAGTCCCCAGAAAGGACAATGCCTGGAGACCAATTCTGGACCTTTCAATTCTAAACACCTTCTTACAAGTACCCAAATTCAAGATGCTAACACTACAGCAGCTTCTTCCCATGTTGGGCAAGAAAGCATGGCTAGTAACGTTGGACCTCAAGGAGGCATACCTGCATGTCCCTATCAGACAAAGTTGCAGAAGATACCTCCGTTTCATTGCAGGTTCAACCCATTACCAATTCTCTGCACTGCCCTTTGGCTTATCTACTGCGCCCAGGGTCTTCACAAAATGACTGGCACCAGTAATTGCATACTGCAGACAGAGGAATTCAGATATGCCCATACCTGGACGACTGCCTCATCCAAGCAGAAAGCAAGGACATTCTCTTACATCTGGCTTTTGTAAAACATCTTCTAAGTTGCCTGGGGGTACACAGTAAACGAAAAGAAATCAAAACTAGTACCCTCACAAAATATGACATTCCTGGGTGCCAGCTTGAATACAACGGCCCAGAAGGCTCATCTGATACCAGACAAACTACAGCTGACTCAATATTTCAAAACCATGGCAACAAAGACCCAACTACCTGCAAGAAAAATTCTGCAGGCCTTGGGCTTCATGGCATCTTGCATACTACTAATACCATTTGCAAAGCTGTATATGAGGAAATTAGTGGTACCTAAAAAGCGTATGGTCTCAACACAGCCACAGCTTGGACACAATGATATCTCTCATTCCCTGCCTACAACAGGAGTTTCTATGGTGGTCACAGGCATGTCACCTCAACAAGGGTCAGCCTTTCACCTTTCCCCCAGCCAGGCAAACTGACAACAGATGCATCGGACTACGCCTGGGGGGCACACATGGCTGGATAGTGCGTTCAAGGAGTATGGACTGCAGATCAAAGGAATCTGCACATCAATCAAAAAGAGATGCTAGATGTACAGAATGCTCTGACAGCCTTCAAGCACCTATTACATCCAGGACAACTTACAATAAGGACGGACAACACCACAGTAATGTGGTACATAAACAAGGGGGTACACACTCCTACCCTCTATGCAGGCAAGCAATGACCTTGTGGAACACCAGCTCTGGCTTACCAAGTTCAGTTACAAGCTCAGTTCCTGCCAGGAAAAAAGAACACATTGGCAGACGACCTCAGCAGAAACATCATGGATCCCCACGAGTGGAAACTGGATCCACAAGTATTTGCAATGATAACTCAAAAATGGGGCCTTCCAGACATAGACCTGTTTGCCAGTCCTCAAAACTATCAACTAACAAAATTTTGTACAAGGACACTTCACCATCAAGCTTGGAAAGTGGACGCACTCTCATTCAATTGGAAAAACCTGACACAGTATATGCCTTCCCTCCATTGCCTCTCCTCACAAAGGTGCTTCTGCAAGTCAGAAAGGAGAGACCACGACTGATACTCATAGCCCCAGACTGGCCACGCCAGCACTGGTACCCACTATTGAGGAATATGGCCCAGGGCCCACCTTGGATTTTACCACAAATTGCCCATTTGCTCACACAGCAGAACAATCAGATTCTTCACAGCCAGCTCAAAACCTTAAATCTAGCTGCATGGCAAATCACCTAAGCATCCAGCCAGCTCCTCTTTCCCAAGCAGTTATGGATGTTATTCTGGAAGCTAGGAGGCCCAACACCAGGAAGGCCTACTCGGACAAATGGAAAAGGTTTTGCACCTGGAACCAAGCTAAAGGCCAAAACACACTTCAGCCTCACATGCCTCAGATTCTACAGTATTTAACTGAGATGTTGCAAATCCATGCATCAGCTATTTCAGCCCACTACAACACTGATCCACCCTTATTTTCACATCCACTTCTAAGGCAGTTCCTCAGAGGGGCAAAAAACATTAGGCCCTCCAGGAGAGCACCTACACCAATATGGGACCTCAATTTTGTTCTGGAAAAACTTAGGCTACCTCCCTTTGAACCAGCTTTCTCTGCAGATCTACAGTTTCTATCATGGAAGACTGCCCTGCTGCTAGCAATAACTTCAGCTAGAAGAGTCTCAGAGCTGCAGGCACTAATGGCAGTGGAACCTTTCCTCATTTTCCATCAAGATGGAGTTTCTCTGTGAACTAATCCTTCCTTCATGCCTAAGGTGGTTTCCAGTGTGGCTTTAAATCAAACCATCCACTTACCCACCTTCTTCCCAAATCCACAGAACAAAGGAGAAAGACTCTTGCATTCCTTGGACATTCACAGGCAACTTCGTTACTACTTGGATAAAACTAAGGTTTTCAGAAAGTCTGACCAGCTCTTTGTATCCTATGCTACAGCTTCACAAGGGAAGGCTATATAAAAACAAACCATTTCCAAATGGATAGGACATTGCATTCGTTTTTGCTATACCCATCATGGAAAACCAGTTCCTGCTACCATTAGGCCCCACTCTACCAGGGCAACAGCTACATCTACAGCCTTCCTCAGGGGGGTTCCAACCAAGGAGATTTTGGAAGCTGCAACTTGGAGTTCAGTACACACCTTTACCAAACACGATCACTTACCACTTTACTCTTAAGACTAGAGCTGGCTTCGCCACTGCAGTTCTGCAGGGCCTTCTAGTCTCCTCTAACCCTCTATGACTCCTCCACCCATCCTTAGCTTTGGGATTCTACCCAAGTGTGATGACTGCAGCAGGGTAACACAATGAACATAGTACAGTTGTGTACCTACCATAAATCTAGATGTTCGAGTGTACACCCTGCTGCAGTCCAGTTTACCCTCCCTCCATACCCTCTGATCTAACTGGCTAAATCGCTACAATACCTTCCTGATGTATTTGCTTATAGCTGGAGGGATTTTGTGTTTGTGCTAAAATTTCTTAAATTGGTACTAATTACCGACTACCTTTTTGGGGGCACCTGACATCTGGTGCAAGAAAAACTGAAGAAAATGGCGTTTGATGCATTATATATACCCCTGGCGCACTGACGTCAGGGAAGAAGCGACAGCAACCGACGCCGGACCAAGACTTTGGAATTCCAGCCGACTGCGGGTCCGCCTGACGGCAGGATAACCCAAGTGTGATGACTGCAGCAGGGTGTACACTCGAACATCTACATTTATGGTAGGTACAAAACTGTACTTTCTGCAATAGCTTAACCTTTGTCAGCCCCTCTTAAGTAATTTCTGTTGCTTCTCTACTACATGTTTAAATGTAACCATCTACATTTTATCATTGCTGCTTTAACTTGTCAACCTATCAAGGTCATTATCTCTGTAGCAAAACTGACTTGACTTTGTTTAAAATTAAACATTTTCTTATTTGTCATTGTCTCCTTATATTTTTGTACTGTTAGAAACTTTGTAACTCTGTAACCCATTCCGGTGCTAAATATAATTTAATATGCAATTGGAGCTTTTCTCCCTGGGCCTCCACTGAAAATGGGCTCTTGCCCATTGGACCTTCTCAGTAAACCAATATCAATAAATAAGTTTCTCTTATTTCAACCCTGTTTTTAAACTCCATTTTCACTTTATCTCAGTTACTAGCTATAACTTCTGAAGATACTTCTGACTTCCCTAATAACTCTCAATTTCAACTACCCATTCCTTAAATTCCCATTTAACAAGTTAGGAGGAAAGGCACCAGCATTTTATTTTTTTCATTATCCTGCATTTTTATCTCAGTTTTTATTGGTGCATGATCAGAAATAGTTATTGGATGTGTCGAAGCTTTCTATTTAAATACACGTGTTCCCATGAAATACAGTTTCACTCTAGTCTAGCCAAGTTATTGTACCTTGGGGAATATGTTCCTGAATTCACATCTTCCATACCAGATATTTTCATATTTTTCTGAAGTCTACCCCTTTTTTGTTAGTGTTCCTTTTAGGTTCCCCCCTGAAGCATCCGCACAATTGCAAACCAAATTCCAGTCCCCGCCTATAAATATCCCCTGCTGAAAGGCGATT
The DNA here is from genome assembly GCF_019279795.1 of Protopterus annectens. Lineage (NCBI taxonomy): Eukaryota > Metazoa > Chordata > Ceratodontiformes > Protopteridae > Protopterus > Protopterus annectens. The sequence goes on along the minus strand of NC_056733.1, from coordinate 233,786,810 downwards.
ATTTCTCCCAAAAACTTTTAAGTTCCATAATAGTTTTCAGTGGAATATAAATACATGCCATTGTAATCCTCCCTTGGCAACAGGTGGTTACTACCACACTTTTCTTTTCCACTCTTTTATCACTATTGGAGCCCTGTATGCAATTATTATAATTACTCCCCCTTTCTCTGTCCCTGATATTCTGCTGAATATCCATACTGAAATCCTCTATCAAATACACATGCTTATTTCATTCCAAATGTGCCACCTGCGGTGTTGCCATTTGCACTCTGTATTTCTTAATATAATTCCATATTCTTTCCTTTATCTATACCTGTAAGACTCTTCACATTCCAGGATAATATGGACAAGATAGCAGTCATGATAAAAAGCTATTGTTCCCACCTATTATATGTGCATTTTTTTATTTAATGTTTATTTCCAGCTTTTGTGTTATGTACATGTACTAATGTTTAACATACTGATCTTTTGTACATTTGCTTCTTACCTCCATTTGAACCGGTCACATTTTCAAGACTGAATGAAACCCTCAAACAAAAAAATTAAATACAAAACACACCGTTCTCTTATTAACCTGGAACAAACTCACACAATGATGTACATCTTCAAAACGTGAAGCTGAACTCTTCAGAAGGGAACAATTGCCAACTGCACATACAGGCATTAATCTAATATAAATTAAGGTTACCCATGTTGAAGCATATGCTGCAGCCTGTGCTGCCAAATGCACAAATTGCAGTCTGTTTTTTCTCTGTTCTCCTGTCAGGTATGAAAAACAGCTTGTATGCTTTCAGAAAACATTAACATCTGACGTACATCTTCATGTAATCCTTGACTGTGTGGAGGCTCTGTTCCGAGCCTCTGAACCAACTCGGCCATTTATTTCAGCTCGCTCCTTCCAAACTCTTGAGCTGTACTTTTACACAATGCTTCTCTCAAAATTACCTCTGATCTCGTTTGCCGCTTCGTGTCAGACGTGTTCAACTACTCTCAAGCCTTGGCTTAAGAAGATTTTCTTTTCTTAAAAATAGCCTTTTCCCCTAATTTTCTCTTGATTAGGTCTTTTGTCTTCCAGAATGGCTTTTTCTCTACCCACTCTCTCGTTAGCTAATTTCCGTGTGTGACTTTCTACTCTACCGTTGGTAGTCCTTTCTTAGTACAATTGTTGGTACTCCCTTTTTAAGGTATTCTTTTTACCATAGTTGGTATTTTCTCTTAAAAAAATAAATATCTCCTGTCAGCTTTGTGTATGTATGGCTATTTAAAACTTTTTTTATTATGGCTGAAAAGGCTGAGTGTTCAGCCAAATCTTCCAAAGGTACCTCAGGTTTTAAGAGTCATCTTAAATGTCAGGGTAAAATGCATAATTTGGACAGGTATACTGTTTAGGCAAAGTTCATTTACAAGAGAGCTGTTTGATTTGTCATGCTTTCTCTACCAGGACACTTACGGAATGTAAGAACAAGCTCGTTCTGAAAGCCCTTTTAAAGAGAGGCTTTGAAGAGACCATTTCGGTGTCAAAAAGAGAAGCCAGCTCATCTTCCTCCTCCTCTAAGAAACATCCTTCTTTGGTTCCAAGTGTTTTGGAACCGCCTAAGAAGGCTTCAGAGCACCCTTTGGTGCCAGTGAGTTCCATGGCACCGAAAGGTGCACATGATTCGACACCAACAAAAACTTCAGAGCTAATTTTAGCTTCCTCGGCACTAGCAAAGTCCGGTACCAGAACAACCACAGTTTATCTCTGTACCGAGATCCAGGTACTCTCCCTTAATTAATCCTTTTAAGGTTAGACCTCTTAGCCCCTTCAGCGATGTTAAGCCCTCAAGGTCTCCATCAACTGCATCAGTTTGGTCCTCCAAGAGTCTCTCTCTGAGGCAGACACGAGACTAGTGGATCAGCTCCTGACAGCAAGGGGGTTGTCTTCGGTTCCTAGCCACGCTGGTGTCAGAACCAGTCCTACTATGACACCACCTGTTCCTCCTCCAACTCCCTTTGAGACAGACCTCCGTTCCAGTAGCAACTTCATCTCGGGTACCAAAAGCTTCCTTGAGTTCCTCCGACTTTTTGGCACCAGAGGCCTCATGGTGTCGAGACTCCTTGGTTAGTTCCAAGGTGCATGGATTGGCTTCTTTAACTTTGGAGCCGTCCACTACCCTTGGTGCTTCAGCCTTTGTAGGATCAACCCCAGGCTTCTGTTTCAATGGGTTGCTGCCTCAGTGCGGGGTGGGATCTTGGTTTTGAAGGAGTCTATTTCAGTTCCGGGCTCCCATCCCTATATGGGAGGGCCAGCCTTCTGGATCATGGAGAAGGCCTTGTCCATTGGGGACTCTCTCTGCCATCCCTGTTGGGACAGATCTCCTCCACATCCCCTTGTCTGGAGCTCCCATCAGTTTCATCCCCATGACAGAGGGCAGAAAAGCCCCAGGAAAGACCCACCTTGGTGGTTTCCCTCTTCGGATACATCCCCTGAGCATCCCCCCAAGGAAGTACCTGCAGAGAGAAAGTGCAAGAGGAAGCACTTGGAGTCCCCAGAAGAGTCTCTTACTGAAGATACTGACTTTGAAGGAGAAGGTTCCCCCATGTCACCCCTGATTATTTTTCCTTCGGGGACATCCTGGAAAATTTTAAGCAGGGGTGGCTAGTTTTCCCTCCAGCCTTCTTCCAAGGATTTGATATACCTGGAGGCTTTTCGTGCCAAACTCTCTCTAATTCTTGGATCTTTTACCCACTGCTGATCTCATTAAACTGATCACTCAACAGGCGTGGAAGATGCCAGACTCCATCGAACAGATCCCCAAGAGACCTGATTGGATTTTTTCAGCCCCTAAGGACAAACACTAGTTAAAAGGCATACCCGTTGACGCCATGGTGATGGTGGCAGCTACAAAGAAGGAACTTGCTGAGTAAAGTGTGACTATTCATCCTCCTAACAGGGAGGCTAAGACTATGGATAGGTTTGGGAAGCATGTTTACGTTTCCGTGACCTCTGCTCTCAGGTCCCTGAATTACATGGCACATTTCACAAGGTTACAGAGAGATCTGATCAGAGAGCTGTCAGATACCCTCTCAGGTGCAGTAGCTGAGGAGATGCAGGGCAAAGTTGCTTCACAGCTCGGAATCTTTGAAGCAATGTCTAACTCGTCCATGAGGCTGATTGCCCATGCAGCTGAAGGGACGACAAGAGCGGTGGGTTCAGGCATGGCCATTAGAAGGCATTCCTGGATGCGCATGAGAGATTTTACAGAGCCATTTGAAGTGTCATTTGTCAACACTCCATTTGATGGATAATCTTTTTTGGCCCCAAAGTTACACACTCACCAGATGTGAAAGATGGGAAGACTCTTGTCTGCCATAGGTGTAAATTTCTCCACTCCTCTGAGGCCTTACTTTGGAAACCAAAGAAGTGGGTGACTATGGCTTAAAAAATCCCAAGGGCCTTTACAGGATTCACTTGGCAAGGACTTCCCCGGGGCAGAGGGGGAAGTAATGGAAGATGTCAACCCAGAGGCAGAAGTGGCCTGCAGGGATTCTTTCCCTGGCACTTCCTGTCATCACCCCTGAAGGGAGGCCCAATTGCCATCCTCTGGAGGCAGTTTGACTATACTATCCCTGCACCAGCCCACCTGACAACTTATAGTTTTGGACAGATGGATGCAGGGAATAATATCCAGAGGTGATAAAATCCCACTATCTATACATGCAAAACCCCAAAAGACTCACTGGTGTTCCACCTAGTCACAGGGAAGCAGTAGTTATAAAAATGCAGACTGCTCGACAAGAGTCATCCAAAAATTCTCACCAGAGCCAATAAGATTTGGGTTTTACTCTAGGTTCTTTTTGGTGCCCTAAAAAACAGGGGTCTGGAGACCCATCTTGGATCTCAGCCAGTTCAACAAGACAGTTCAGCAAACCAAATTTCCAGACCGTCTGTCGATACTTTCCTTCTTGGAAAAAGACTATTGTATGTGCTCTATAGACCACCAGGATGTGTATTGCCACATAAAAATAGACAAAACCTCCAAGATGGTCCTGCACTTCTGACTGAGAGCCAGTCATTTCCAGTTCAGAGCACCACCCTTTGGACTCGCCTTAGCCCCCAGGGTGTACACCAAATTCATGGCCGTGGTTGCAGCACATCTCGGACTGCAAGAATTTCAAGTTTTTCCATACCTCGACTGGCTCTTCACCATTACCACCAGGCATCAGAACAGGCAAGAGATTACTCTGGGCATCTTTATGCATTTCTAGGCAATACAATAAATTGCGAAAAGTAAAATTTACAGTCTTCTCAATAATTGGAATTCATTGAGGCCCACTTAGACACTTACATGAATTGCTTCACTTCCACTAGAGACTGCAAAGGATTAGATCTCAAGTCTGCCAAATTATCCAAAGCAGAAGGGTTTCAGCCAGCTTAGTCCTACAATAGGCTCAATGGCCTCGATCACTCTTGTTCCTTTAAGATATCACATGCAAACCCTGCAGTGGTTATTTGCCTCCCAGTGGTCTCTGCATCAACCAGCATCTTATCTAATCACGATTACCAATCGCTGCAAACAGGATCCTTCGTGGCTCCATTCCAATGAGATTCTCTCTGGCTGACCAGTCATTCGTCCACAGCCCCAAGCTACCGTGACCATGGATGCTTCCCAGTTAGGGTGGGGGGCATTATCTGAGAAGGACAGTCAAAGGCATGTGGTCCCAACTGGAGGCCAACTTGCACATCAGTGTTCTAGAGATGAGGGCAGTGCTGTTAGCATAGCAAGCACTCCAGGATGCCCTTTCTCTGGGAACAGTAGTCATTCAAAAGGACAACATGTTGGTAGTTTGGTATATCAACAAGCAAGAGGGAACCACCAAATCTTACGCTTTGTGTCGAGAAGCCCTCAGAGTTGGGCAATGGGTAATTTCTTCGAAGCTCTCTCTCACAGCAACTCACATTCTGGGGATCTTCAAAGTGATAGCGGACAAGCTGAGCAGAGCCATTCGCATGCCTCATGAGTGGTCTCAGTCCTGTGGTGGTGAAAGAGATTTTTCATTACTGGGCTCAACCTTGCTGCGATCTTTTTGCTGCTCCTCTGAACAAATGCAGTAGTTACTTTGCCCTAATTGCTCCCCCCCCCCCCGGGGGGGGGAGTCACCCAGTGACGCTCTTCTCCACGATTGGCCCCTCTGTCTTCGCTATGCCTTTCCCCTGACTCCTTTCATATCCCAGTTTCTAAAGAAAGCCAAGAGGTCAGAGAATTTAGTAATCCTCATTGTCCCCTTTTGACCTCGACAAGTTTGGTTTCCTTTCCTTTGGCCTCATCTTTTTCGGGAACCATGGATACTGGACCCAGCTTCAGATCTGCTGTCTCATCTGGAGGGTATGGGTTCATCCAAACCTGCATCTCAAGCTTACAGTGTGGCTTCTCCAGTTCCCATGATTGCCAGGCATCCTTCCCTTTCCTCTCCTGTCAAATCATTGTGGCCCATCAAAAACTTTCAACTGGGAAACTGTATCAAAAGTAAATGGGGGAAAATTTGCAGGTTGTGCCCTTATGAACAAACTTGAGCCTTGTGATCCTTGTTCACAAAGTTTTGGATTTTTTGTCCAACCTTTATCAGTCTGGCTCTTCTACCACAGTTGGTCCATCTAGAGACCATCTCAAACTTCCATATGGGATTTGATGGGTCATCCCTTATGTCACACAAACTTTGTAAAGCCTTTTTAAATGGATCTCTAATGTTAAGACTATTTAAAGAACCCATTCTTTTGTGGGATGTAACACTAGGTCTTCACTTTGTCTCCTTTTGAGCCATCAGCTACTTGTGACTTAAAATTTCTGACTTGGAAAACTATTTTTAGTGGCTTTCACTTCTGCCAGAAGAGTATCTGAAATACAGGCCTTGTCCTGCAAACCACCCTACATAATATTTCACAAAGACAGGGTCTCCCTTAGGACTAATCTATCCTTTTTACGAAAAGTAGTCTCAGAATCTAATATCAATCAGACACTTCAGCTACTGGTCTTTTTCCCTAATTTTTCCTAAAAAGGGGAGTACTCCATTTATTAGACGTCCACAGATGGCTACGTTTTTATCTTCACAGACCAAAAGATTTCCAAAAATCTGACCAATTGTTTGCCTTTTCCTCTCTAGGTAATCCTGTTTCAAAGGTTACTTGACAAAAATGGCTTAGAGACTGTATCACATTTATCAGTCGAAAGGGCTCCACCTTTCATGCCCAGTAAAGGCCTATTCAGCTAGAGCGGTGGCAACATCTGCAGTTTTTATGCCAAAGTCTCTCTAGATGACATTTGTGCAGCAGCCACATGGCGTCTTCTCATAACTTTCACTCATTACAAACTGGATCAAGTCTTTAGGGGGCGGTCATCATTCTGTTTGGTGCTCAGGAATATTCTTCCCATGACATCTCCCAAGATTTAGGTAGCTGGGGACTGTCCCACAGTCAAGGATTACGTGAAGATTGACAACATCGGATAAAGAAGTTGTCTTGACATAATGTTCCATGTGTTTATCTTCAATCTTTGACATCCCCTCCCTCTGTCCCCCCAGCCTGAGATGTAGTGGATCAAATTCTCCCAGGACTGGCTTCATATTGGGGGACACATATGGTGTCTTCCTGTTTGGCTATTCGTCTGCCACTAATTTAGGCAAACTCGATCTGGGGTAATTTTGAGAGGAGTATTATGGATAAAAGCCTAGCTTGAGAGTTTGGAAGGCACGAGCTGAAATAAATGGAAGAGTTGATTCCGAGCCGAACTGACACCCCCCCCCCCACACACACACACACACACACACACAGCTAAGGAGTAGTGAAGCTCAACAGCACAGATGGAATGTTATGGTAAGGTGTAACTTTTTTTTAGATCCAAGAAAAAGTGCACTAGCTTTCTTTAAAAATAAATAAATTGTACTCTGTAATATTAATTGAATTAGAGTATTCAAGTCCCTTAATTTCAAATTTAATTTTGCTGAACTTTCTGCCATTGTACCTTTAAATTTTGCATTTTCCTCATTAAAGAATGCTCTGGTTTCTCAAAATTAACTGTTTCTGCCTGCAGACAGCTTGTCTCCATGGAAATGTACTCAGCAATACGTCTTTGCCAGTGGAAAACAAGCTAATCTTTTTGCAGTTGTAAGAAGTTTAGTATTTTCATGGCTTTCATAGTTTTATTTTTAAAACCTACATGCATACCAAACCACCTGTTACAGCTTGAGAACAAGGGTAGTAATCTAGGCATTCACCCTTGTAAAACAGAAAATATCCTTCTACATACGATATAATTCATACACTTATACCCCACCCCAGCAGCCTACACTCGCAGCATATGAACATTAAACTTTTATCCAGCTTTTTTTTGCTGTACTGTAAAACCTGTTTTGTACAACTAAAAATACTTACTTTAAAGCATACAACAGTCACGGAAAAGTCTCCCCTGCCCCAAGTTAAAAATACCCAACTACACAAAACTGTTAATGTATACAACATGTTTATCTTATGAAAAGATTTAGTATGTTCTTTACAGTCCAAACACAATTTGAACAAAGTCAATAGAAGTCCTGTGTTTTTCAGCCACTTTTTTCTTGCAAAACCATATTTCACAAATGTGTAAATGCTGTATAGTCTTCCATTTATTCACTAGTTTCAGAGCTGCTGGTTGCCTTCCTGCTAATCTCCATCTCCAAATACCAGACTGTGTTTCAAGACCAAGGTACTGCTGGTTGTAGTCAACTCATTTGCTTTTTTCTGGCTGACAAGCATTTTCATTTGGAACATTGGAAAAGGTTTCATTGGCAAAGCCTGCCTGTGAATCTTAAGAATGAGAAGCGGAGTCCCCTTCTGCTTGCTGACTCTTTGGATAGACTTTTTCCTCCTCAGCCTGTTCTGCATCAAAAAATGACTTTTATCCTATATGGAAAAAAGTACTCTGGGTACAGGTGGATACAGCAGCTTGAATCTCTCACCTGCCTCTCAACAATCTGTTAGCTGGGTTAAATTTATTTCTCTTCTGCCTAGTGTACAGTGAATAATCATTATTTACAGACACACACTACTGTCTCTGATTTTTAGTATTTTACCCTTCTGCTACAGTTTTGTCGGATCAACACTTTCTGCTGGTATAATTATATTGCTAATATAGGTCTTGGCTGCTTTCTCGTGGCCAAGTTTGGAGCATAAACTGTGTGCGCTCTTTCAATTAACAAATTCTGTGTGTTCTTTCTGTTAAATTCTTTTGTGGAGCACCAGTCCCAACTGCTTATTTGAACTTTCATAACATTAATAGTCTGTTCCAGTTTTGCTGGTACAGCAGAAAATCCTGGGCTTTCTCTTCTAACTCTATTTTTTAAACCTTTTCTTGAGAAACTTTAGTCATGCAGCTTTTTCTCCATGTCATCTTGTGATTTTTTTTTTTTTACCATTTTATCAGTTCATCTTCTGTTTTTCCAGCCTTTTGTTGTTTGAGATGGTTCTTCAGTGTTTCATTTTAATCATATCAGTACATCTGATTTTTCTTCTAAATTACTGGAAGCCGTATGTTGAACCAAAGCTGAGGCTTGAGCTACTTTTTACTAAACAGCTGTGCAATCCTTTCTGGATAAGTTTTTTTTCCCCCCAACTTTTCTGGTTGATTTTTTTTTGTTCAGGTTTTCCAAATTTCTCTTTTGCGGGCATCCAGCAGTGAATTTACAAGCCAGTAAATGACACTTGCCAAAATAAAAATCAATGGCACTTCATTTTCTCAGTTTCTGTTTTCATACTGGGAGAGCTGAAGTTGTGATGTTGCTCAGTGTGCAGCCATCTTGGAAGTTCTTTATCTGTCACTGTTTTCTTAATGCATGTATCCTGATCTGTACATACAGAACTTTACTGATGACACCATTGTAATTTTCTGTCTAAATTTTGCTGAAGCTTTTCTCCCTGCCTCTCTAATGAAAATTGGTACCTCTGGACCTAGTCAGACTTTCCCAGTAATCAAATGTGAATGAATAAATTAATAAAATAAGTGCATCAGAAGTAGTTTTTCTAACTAGAAAGGGAATCTCGACCAATTCTTGCAGGTGGAACACTTCATTGAAATTTACTACATGATTCTATAGTAGTGAAACATCAATATAAATAAGACAAGCTCCTCTGTGAAGGTAAGTTATTTTAATTACCATTGATGCTTTGCAGTTGTATGCAAATATCTGTTCAGCACTTTTGACATAGTGGGTGGGGTTGGAGAAAAACTGAGTTAACAGTAAAACTTGGTCACAATACACTAATCTTATTTATTTTTTGAAAAATCACGTGCAACTTTGCCATGAGGTGTACAACAAGAAAATAAATAATTGTAAAACAAAAATGTTCCTAAACATGACCAGTATACTTCTGTCTCTGTCTCCATCCCCACCAAGCCACAACGTTATCACTTTAATGCAGTCAGCCTAAGCCTGATAGCTTTTTCCACCAACTGCTCCTATAACTCTGTGTGGAACATAGGAATACTTCAGGAAGGAAGTCCACTCCAGCATCCAATGTGGTTTACTTGTTGAAAGGCTGTTTTGATAAGTTGATGTGGTTCAGTATTTACTGTGGGTGTTTATTAAAGAAATTAAAACCGTGAAAGCATGACAGATGTTTTCAATGCAGAAGAGTGTGAAAGATCTTAAACATTCAAAACGAGCATCCTTCATAATTAGGAGTAGTTGAGAGCTATTCTTCCTCCCCTTCCCAGACTACAGTTTCTGGTGATCAATTGTGTTAAGTGATAAATAGCCACAGAAATGTATGCAGCAGCATAGGGCTGAAGGTGTGACTACAGGGAACCATACCTTTCCTCGGTCCTTGTTTTTTCTGGTAAGTGACTGAGGCTTGCAGAGAAGCCTGTAATGACAGATGACACTTGCTCTGAAAATGTATGATGCAAAACTCATTTTAACTTTTTAAATGAATTAGATTAATTATCTTAGATTTTGGGCCTTTGTTTTTGGCTAAGTCTAGAATTCTTGAGCAAAGATGTGAGATGCCACAGAGAACCATACCCCTCAGTTCCTGATTTTACCTCCTCTTTCGCCCTGTCCCTTTTATTATTTTTTTTCTGGCAAATGAATAATGCCAGAGACATTAGGGTTGCATATTTATACACAAAATGCATGTTGATATAAAAGTTGTTGTATTAAGGGAATTAGTCTTCTGGCTTTTTCCCGGTTAGGGGTTGCCACAGCAGATCACCTGTCCACTCATAATTGGCAGTGGAATTTTATGGTGTATTCTAATGTGGGTAGTATGTACTGCTGCCCTACCCACCCTAAGTTTTTATGTACTTAAACAGGGGTATGTTTGTAGCAGTCTAATTTCTGTGTGGTTTGCTGTGTATTGTCCTTTGAAAAGGTGCATCACATATTCATGCAACCTTAAACTATATGAGAGCTAGTTTTACTATTAATGATTAACTACCCGCTAAATGCAGATTATGGTGAGGGTACTTGTTTGGCTGTCCAATGAGGAAGAGGGTTGATGAAATATTTTTGTATTGGAATACCAGACTCTCACTTTATGTTGTCTTGAATAACCATTTTAATACATTTAAAATGGTTATATAATGAACTGTGGTAATGGATTGATTTTTAATATAATCCCCTTTTTATCTCTAATGTTTTTTTACATTGTATGATTTTTTTTAGCACCATGAAATGTTTTTCATTTTTAAGACTGTTTTGGAAAGGAACAATTCCAAAACAGTAACCCCTATTAAAAAGATGAGGCTGTAGAAAGTGTGGAGCCTGTAAGCAATGAGATGTATTTTTCTTGGTACTTTATTATTACTACCAGCTTTCCTAGACTAGTTTCCCTTACTGGTGCTTAAGATTGTAACCTCAGAGGAGTTGTCTGTATAGCTTTATGTTCTGTGTGTCCCGCATTTATGTGGGCAAAATGGGGGGCCCTTTGAAAACTAGAGTTTTCCAACATGTATATGCTATTTGGAAAGGTTATACTGCCAATACTTTGTATAGACATTTCTGTCAGTTCCAAATATTTTAGGAAATTTTCTTTTTTCATAGTGGAAAAGAGAACACCCCCAGTTGTGGTGGGGGGGGGCTGGATTTGGGAGCTTACATTGGAACAGATAATTATATTGGTGGATTCTTAATGTTAGAACTGCTCCAGGTATTAATGAGTTTCTGTTGGCAGTCTTAAAGTGAGAGCCAATATGTTAACAATCCTGGGTCATAACTTAAACGTAGTTATAATACATACATGTTTGTTTAATATATTTTAAAATGATTATATAGTGAATTTTGGTAATGTAATACATGTTATGTTTGATTTTTTAATATAATGCACTTTTTATCTATATAATTTTTGTTTTACATTGTATGATTTTGGCGCCATTTCTTTTATTTAATCCAAGAAAATTACATTTTTTATGACTCTCCAGTGTTCAGTGGCACAAAAGTGCTTAGTTCAACTCTGTGGACATTTATGGGTCTTCTTTCTTGCCCCCAAAAAAATAGCATTCAGGAATATATTTTTTGTTCTGCAGGAAGTTTGTTGTAGAAACCTAAAGTGTGGTAGAGCTTGTTGACATTGCACCGACTAACATCAGTGAAGTAGATAATCTAATAAGGATGGTATCAGCCACCATTAAACACACCAAGCTTGTATGTTTTGGGGCTATCTGTGTGGGTTGTTTTACCAAGGTGTGCCCATGGTAGTTAATGGTTATCAGCCTGGTATGTTGGGGTTAGGAAGAATGGCAAAATGCCAGAGGAAACTATTCCCATCTCCTGTTGTGCCGCTTGTTAAAAAGGCAAGAATGAGGTGGAGTCCTTTTGCCCTTAAAGTAATACAAAAAGTACATTGTATATGGAATCGCAGGGAGTGTCTCTTAATAAAACATCTGTAGCATTACGTTTGCAGAAGAACAAGGTACAAAGCTGAGCTGAGCCTCATAGTATTGGACTTTTTTCTAATATCTGTTATCTGATTTATTTCTTGCAGATGGAATGGCATGATGTGTTTAACCAAGCTTCACTAAACCTGGTTGCAGTAAAGGAATCCTTCTATGGTTCTGCTCTATTTTTAGCTCGCAGACCAGCTTTTGTTTTGACACCCCACTTCTTGTCAGTGGATCAGCTGGATTTCAGATGGGTGGAGTCCTTAAAAGTGAGTCTTCCAAGTTTTTGCATGGTATTTTTATGTTTAAAGGTGTTAGTTTATAACAGTGTGGATGAATACGCAGATGTCTAGTTCAGGGAATGGGTGGTGGTCTTTGATTTACAGGTAAAGACCCAGTGTTCATACTAAGGATTACTGCAGTAGTATCGGTCATATGTGGGAGATGAACTGTAGGTGCAGATGTTCAAATGTCCAGTCTGACTTGTAGAGCTTTTGGGTGTGTCTCACTCTGGAATATCGTCTCCCAATGCAAATCAAATGTGAGATAGAGATAAGAGAGTTATGCAGTCTTATTTTTGTTGCATGAAAGATTTTAGAAGCAAGTGCATTGATACTTGGTAGCCTGCAGTACCATGAGAATCCATCTGGGGAATGGTCTATACTCTGGAGTTTTGCTGTTTCTGCCTCTTGGATGTTTTATGACTGCAGTTTTTGAGCTCTTTGAGGCTGATGTCCTGGGGAAAGGTCACAACTGAGTGCTCTTGTGATTGTGAGATGCCATCAAAGGAGCATCCTTATTTTTTTCTGCTTTAACGCTTCTGATAGTGAGTGCAAGCTTTGAATTTAAAGTACAAAGACCTTACTATGAAGATAACAAACCTTGATGGAGTACGTTCTAGAGAATAAGAAGCCTTTGGCTGTAGGAGCAGCCACTTCTGTATTAGAGGGATAGTCCTTCACAGCAAGCACAAGTAGGGGCTCTTAGTTTTCAGAGAATGTGTAAGAAGCTGAGTTGTCAAGAGAATGCATAAGAAGCTAACAGCCAGGATATGCACAAGCAGTAGAGTGAAAGGCCTCTGTGAACTTGTCGGTCTTGAAATAACCTGAAGGTATTATTTCTGGAGAGGTGAGGGTTTGTCATTTTCCTCCACCTAATACATTTTCTTGTACGGTGTACCCGGCTGTCAATGCCCCATTCAGTGCTTACAGCGTTATGCAGACACATCCAGCAATTCCAGACTTGCTTTGTCACAGCTGTATACTGGTTCCCTGCTGCCCAAAAAATGACAGTCTTGTCTCTTGCATTTCCAGAAACCAGACTTCTTGCAAAGTCTTGTAGCACAAACTTGAATACAGGAGGAGAAACAATTTTATACTTTCTGTTGAGAAAGTCTAAAGCAGGCATTGAAATCTGGTGCATCCAGCCTTCTGACAAAAATTAATGTGGCACTGAGGCAGAGGATCCACATTCTCCTCTGACACCCCCAGTCTGACAGACCCCCTCTGTGTCTGGGGTGACTCCTCTCACCTGAGTGAGAGAGAATTCTATATCCTAAATTTTCACTTGAGTCAAACTACTGCATAGAGGAAGACTGCCTTCTCAGTACACTAATTATCCCAGTCAGTTAAAATACTAACATTAATCTATATTCAGGCACCCCCTCCCCATAATCTATATATTCAGGCACCCCCTCCCCAAAAGGAAGAGTCTTCCAGGGTAATCCCTAACTTGATCCTATAAAATATACTTAGTAGGATGCCCAAGATGGCACACTTTCAGTAATAAAGGTGTTCAGGATGTTTGAAAGTTGCTGATTGGAACCTAATAGCCAACCACCATAACAAGGAAGCGAGACTGCTGCAGTGCAGGAGCAATTCAAATATTTACAAGAATCTGTTGGCCACTCCAGTCATTGTCATCTTGAGTGCATCAGGAAGATCAAAGTCCATGTTAGGAAACGTGCCAGAGATAGCTACTGGTTAGATTTGGGTGGAATGTTTACACATTTCTCATTCTTGTTGCTACAGCCATTGACTAGTTGGCTGCTAAAAAACAAATGCTGGCTACTAAAAACCGACATGGTGCTGTCAAATTAACATTGTAGAACAGAGGTTTCCAAAACACACACCCACAATCTGATGTAGCTGAATAGTGCCCTGCTAAACTCCATTATGCTACACTGTGTTAAATGCATCTATGATAGCTGTCTGGCTGTTTTATGACTTGACATGTCTAGCTAGGGATTTAACTCCTACCTGAAAATCAAAGGATGGCCGTTAAATGAGCCTCTGGACCAAAGTTTTTTTTTTGCCTCCTTCACATGGGGTCAGGAAAGTAGTGGAAAGGAGCAAAAAATACAGAAATTGTGAAAAATGCTTTTTGTGGTACAAAAGTACAATGAAAGATCTGATGTCAATTTTCATTCATTCCTCAACAGTTTGGTTGAGATCTGACCCGGCTGCTTTTTACATCTCGTGGCTGCTGGAAACTCTTGAGCTTCTCCCTTACCTGTAATTCTCTATTCCTGTAACGTACCTCAGATTTTGTTTGCAGTCTTCACATACAGACGTCTGTGTGAGCTCTGGAGCATTAAGTGAATTAAATACTTGTATTTTTCTTTCCTTGCCCTGTGAAAATTGAATTCTATTTATCCTTCCTTACCCTACAGTATTAGTGCATTTCAAAACTACCACTGTTGGTATTTACCTATCCCCTTACAATTACCATAACTGGTAATTTCTTAATATACATGTGTGTGTGTATGTGTGTGTGTGTGTGTGTGTGTGTGTGTGTGTGTGTGTGTGTGTGTGTGTGTGTGTGTATATATATATATATATATATATATATATATATATATATATATATATACATATATGTATATATGTATATATATATATATATATATATATATATATATATATATATATATGTATATGTATATATATGTATATATATATATATATATATATATATATATGTATATGTATATATATATATATATATGTATATGTATATGTATATATATATATATATATATATGTATATGTATATATATATATATATATATATATATATATATATGTATAGAGAGAGAGCTATCTAGTTCAAACAACCACCTCCAGCGCTCAATAAAATCAGCAAGCAGAAGCAGAGTAAGGATTTTAATGGCAGAGAATATCACCTGCAAACCAGTTTTGCCGCATGGCATATCAGTTTGTGCCAGAAAAA